>NC_092206.1:62663875-62666239 GCF_043381705.1 Parasteatoda tepidariorum | reverse complement strand
TTTTTTTTTTTTAAATATAAATATTTAAACAATTTTTGTGCAAAATTTTTCTGCACATGCATTTGAATATAAATTTCTGAGATTTTAAATCTGTTATTTTACCTTAATTTTAATTAAAAAATATTTTAAAACCTGCTGATTACCTATAGTATAATTAAATTTCAATATAATGCATGGCAACTGTTGGTAGTTTTGAAGTTTATATATTTTCTTGGCAAACTTCAGTTTTTGACATTTTTGACGGTTTAAACCAGTATTATACCCGTGTCATGTCAAAAACTACTTTTTGACGTCAAAAACCCAACCCTGATTTAAATCTAGCTAATTAAAAAATGAAAATAATAAATTTTTTGGGAGATTTTTAGTTGATGATAGAAAAGTTTTTCAATTTATTTTTCAAGAAACTGTTGTAGATATGTATTTTAATTTTATCTTTCATAAATTGAGAGGAATTATACTATTTCTCATTTTTGAAAAAATACTTTTTTTTTAAAACTTAAACTGCAAATGAGAACTTTCCGTAAATTTTTTTCTATACATTATTTTTAAAATTAAATCTTTTTAATTCTGATACTATTACTTTGTATATTTTTGTATCTTTAAAATGTGAACTCATAAGGACTTTTTTACATTTTGAAAGTCTTTATATCAATTTCATCAATATGGTGCTTAATTTACAAACTTTAATTTCTTCTAGTAATTCCAAAAAGGACAAGATCATAGGATACCCCATTCATATTGAAAATCAGAAATATCCCCGGAATAGATTAATATTCAATCTATGTTTTGTGTGTGATGCATCAAAGAAAACAACTCAGTATGAACCCATTGTCAGAAAATTAGCAAACTACCTGGTAAAATTAGAGGTAAGAAAAATACTATCAATTTTTGTATTATTCTTAATATTAAATTAGTTTTTTCTTCCTAGTTGACATACCAGTCATAAAGTTAGAAGGTATTATGAAGTTTGGTTCAATAATTTTCAGATCAATTTTAAAGACTATATAAAGGTTATGACAAGTTCTTTCTTTTCAAATGTGGGTTTATTTGCTAAATGCCCAGTGAATGAGACCAGGGAAATATTCTGGAAATATTTCATCTTCATGTTTCGATAATTTTTTTTTTAATATGGAGTAATTTTTTCCATGTCTTAATCTTGGAAATGTTCACCAATAATTTGAATATTTTATTTAAAGGTTCTTTACAGCATAGAATAAAAATATTAAATGTTTAGATTAATGTACCAGGAAACCTCAAATTTGCAAACCCTTCAAATTAAGGAAAATTTTCAAAAAAACCTCCAATAGTTTTCTATGAATTAACCATTATAACATTAGGCAGACACTCTCTTAAATGAATACAAACATTAATTTGTAATATTACATCAAAGAAATTCTCAATTAAAGGTAAAAAAATCTCTTGAATCTCTTCAAGACATACACTTGACATTTTTATAAATGATTTTTTGTGTCTCATGTATTTTTTAAAGGACAAAATAATGGTATAGGGGTGGTTTTTTGTGGAGAGAGAGAGGAAGAAAAAAGCTCCAAAACTACCTGTTCTTTACTGGTAGGTACTGCCACCGCCTGTTTAATACTTTTCATACTTAAGTATTTTATATTAATTTCAGAACCATTCATTAGTAACTCCTTCCTAGAATTTCCCAGAATAGTTCAGAGGGTTATTGATTAACTAAGGCACTTTTTCCCTCCAAATTAATGTTGTAATTTGTAGAGCTTCGCGAAGCATTTTAAAACTATTTTAAAATGCTTCGCGGACATCAGATATGATAAAATCATTTAAAATAAACTTTTATTAGACTTCATTATTTTTCTTTGTTTGAACAATGTAAAACAGTATGTTAGTGGCACATTGAATTTTTATATGGTTAATTTTCGTGACTTTATTAGATTTAAATCAATATTAACACAATTTCTAATTGTGTTTTTATTTTTACCATCATAATAGCATAGATTTTTGAATTATCATGTTGTTCTTCAAAACTGATAATTTTTTCGATCTCGAGGCTATTAATTTTACCAAGGTTTATGTGTATCTAAACATTATTTCTTTTTTTTCTTATTGAATATATAAGTGACCACTTAAAGAAACTGATTTTAGAGAATAATTACTAAACAAATTGTTAACTGTGATACTTTCTTTTCATACAGTTGGAAGATGGATTTTTAGTTAATGAAGAAACCAAAGCTAGACTTCCTGGTATAATGGACAACATTAGGCACGAGCTCAACAAAACTGGTCAATGTTCTATACCAATAAGTAAATTTCTCTCTCTTTTTATTAGTAGTAGTTTTGCTGCTGTCTATATATATATATAAGTTTTGTACATTAGACATCTTCTTT
>NC_092206.1:62661284-62663780 GCF_043381705.1 Parasteatoda tepidariorum | reverse complement strand
TATATATATATATATACTCTTTTGAAAACTTAATGATTTTTTTAGTATAAGCTTATACAAAATCAAAGATATACACTATTTTCTAAAAAAATAGTTTGAAATTATTTTAGTTTAGCTTTAACTTATTCAGTTATCCTTTGTATCATATATGTATTTTGAAAAATAAATGAAGTTCAGTTTCAATTGATATGTAGGATAATTTTCTTATTAGAATCATTTCAATTTATATTAATTTTTTTTAAAATTTTTAGGTAAGAAAGATGTATCTTTCAAAGTTTAATATATTAGTTATTATTTTTGACTTATTTTTTGTTGAAATACATTTTTTATCGTAGACGTATTGCTTTCTATATTCTGGCCAACAATAATGTGTGAGGAGAACATATTCAACAATTCAAATAATAATATGAAAATTGTAGAATAAATTTCAATTTACTTTTTATTTTATCACTAGAAGTCCATACGAAGTTTTTAGGTTCTTAATGATTTCATATTTTTAAACTTCTCCCATCCCATTGTAATACTTCCGGAAAATTCTCTGTTTTTTTAACCCTATGCCTGTTTGATCTGGAATTTCTCCCCGTTTCAACTAGTTGTTTCTCTGCATAACAAATTTGTTTCCTCCCATTGGATATTCTTAATAGGAAAATCTTATTCAAAATAGCTTTTATTCAAAATAGCTTTATTTTCTGATTGTAGATTATTTCAAATTAATTATTTTTTTTAAAAAAAGAAATAACTTGTGAATGAAAAAACTAATTAATCAAACCTTAATTTTTCTCATGTTTCAATTATACTCCTTTTATGTAGAAAATAAAAATTATGGAAAATATTTATTTAAAGATGAATTAAACATTGTACAAAAATAATTTATATTTTAGATGCTTCCAATACTATTTTTTTGAATGTAATCAGAGTTTATCCAAAACCACCTGAAGTAAAAGACCAGGATGTTCCTATATTTACTGAGAGAAAATTTCCTGTTTTACCTACAGATTGGGATATTACTATGCAACAAGTATGTTTATTTCCATTAGATATGCTTATAGTAATTTTAAAACTTTGGGAAAACACTATGTTATATTTTTTCTTTAGGGTTTGCAATTTGACCATAACTCTATTTATTAATGTATACAAAGTGTTATAGAAATGCTATGTTAAACTGAAAATAATTATTTATGTAACTGAATTATACTTATAACTCAATTTAAGATAATTTTGAAATCATGATAAAAATATTTGTTTCTGCAATGATTTTTTTTCTATTATTGGCAATCCAATAGTTATAAACATACAGTCGAACCTGTTTATCTCAAATTTCACAGGAAAGGCGAAAAATTTGAGGTAAAGAGGTTTCGAGTTATACAGGTACTTTAAAATATTTAATTTATTTGAGAAATTCTATGAAAAGTGCTTTAATTGTTTTTAGTAGAAAAATATAGGCACTTCATTAAATTAAATGTACCACATGCATCTATTCACATAAAATTTTTCTAACATACACTGAAAAAAAAAATCTGAGATTTTTGACTTGTAACATTAATTGTTTCGATTATTCTTTTAAGGTTAGAAAGAGTGCAAATCCCACATAGCCAACATTTTCCTGGGATTCAAGAATAGTTTATAAGAATTCTACAGTTTTTTCTATCTGTTTTGCATTCACTTTTGGTTCATCAATATGATCTTCAGCTTCTTCCTCTTCATCTGATATTCCTTTGACATTATCTATGATTTCTGCATCTGTCAATGTTCCTCATGTTGCCAGGCAGTTGTCCCCTTGTAAAAATCTTCAAAGTTAATGTTAACATTGAATCCTGATTTTATTGCTTTCTATTCTGGCAAATCTGTCACTGCATTTTCAGCGTCAACAGTTTCTTCTTCTTTACTGATGCCTTCACCCTCTTGTTCATCATCTTCACAGCTATTCTTAAAACCAGCTATTTAAAACCATTATGGATATTTTTTAGAGGCTCATTTCTCCAGGCAAAACAATAATTCTGATAGCATCTAACATCTTTATTTTTGGAAGAGAACTTTTTTCATCAATGGCATCTACAAGTTTGCATACCAACTGTTTTCTATACTTCACTTTAAAACTCCTAATTGTTCTTAGATCCATTGGTTCAATTTTGAGGTGAAAATGAATTTCTATTCTTAGCTTTCTTATCTATGTTGAAAAGCTAACCCCTGGTGATTACTACTCATTAATCCCTCACTTACTGCCAGAATCATTGCATTCCTTTCTAGTTAAGGAAGTGCAGGGATATTGTGATTAAAATTCCAAGAAACACCCCAACCTGTTCATCCCTACTTCCTGTGGGCTCATGAAATTCATCTCTGTCAGCAAGTTCTACTGATAAAGAAAGTTTTGACATAAGCTGGGAAAATACATTGATTTTAGACAGTAAATGTAGAGAATTTTAGAAATTTTGAAATATAGAGGTTTTTGAGATTAAACAGGTTCAACTGTATATATATATAATATATTAGTTATTA
>NC_092206.1:62644871-62660715 GCF_043381705.1 Parasteatoda tepidariorum | reverse complement strand
AAAAAAAAAAAAGTTCTTAATCAGCTTTATTATCTTGTATCTTGTTATAAATATAAATTTTATAGCATGTTTCAAAAACTTTTTTTTATTTCGTTTTGATTGAAGACAATTTATTAAAAATAGTAATTATTGGAAGGGAAAAATTCATGTTAAACTGGTTCTTTTTATTTTTTTTTCCAGTAAAATGTGGGCTTAAACTGATAGAATAATGAATAAGAGAATTAATTTATGCTCTGTTTTCAGATAACCATATATCAATATATATTGCGAAAAATAAAAATAATGAATTAAGTCTGTGATCAAGCTCTTAAACTTAAGGCAATATATCTTAATTTCAAAATTTTATGCAAGAAGATTTTAAAAAAATAGTTCTTTCTATAATGTGTGATAAGTTTATTTACCTAACTAATTGTTCGTTTTTGCTGCTATAGTGGGATTTGACTGTAATGTTGGTAAGTACAATTTCTGTAATACTCTGCATGAAGTGCTTGAAATATTTTTGGTTTGTTATCACAGAAATTAAAATCCAATAGAGTGCTTTGCATATTGATTTCTGCAATTTTTTTTAAGAAAAATGTTTAATATTGGATATATTTTTCATAATTTTTTTCCCTTTTAAGCTTGCAATGGCAATAGAAATGCCTTTATGAATGATAGAATGCATGCTGCTATAGAGTTTTATAATATGCACGCATAAATTATTTGCAGTAATAAAAGTGTATCTAGATCCCTATTTTATATTTATGTAAACTAATTTTAGTTGACTTTTTGTACTGTTTACATTTATATGTTTCACTCATATTTCAACTAATATAATTTAAGGAACATAATCACCATTTCCTATTTTAAATTTTCTGCCAAAGTCACCCCATTATTTTTCTTCTTTCTTTTAATTTTGAATTTTACCTCTCTGCTTCTAAATCTAGAGTATTTAATCTTACAATTTCTTATGTATTTTTTAATTATCTAAAACTTCAATGAGGAACCTGCATGCGTTGGGTAATCGCAGAATGTTGATTATTTTAAATAGTCTATATCTTAAAACTCTCTAAAATCAATTCAGAATTTAAAAAACTGACCCGAATATTAAAAAAAAACTTAACTTAAAATTAGCCCGAAACGAAACTAACTTCACGTGACACAAAAAGAGGCGGGGTTTGCTTATGACGTCAAAGTATAGTAACACAACGATCAGGAGGGGTTAAACCATAAGCTTCCTATCTAGAAATGTTTTAAGGCGTTTTAATTTGAATTACATTTTTTAAAATTTTTTTTTCTTTCATGTTTATATTATATATATAGTTTAAATATATATGTAGTGTATATCAGTTGCATCCTCCACCTTGAGAAAATTTTTGTGGGCACCTTTCAGCATAATGAAATAAAATTGAGGAAGGAAAAAATAAATTATTTAATAATTCATTTTTATTTAAACCGATTCATTCACATAACATATCTGAACTGTTTTGAAAGTTTTTTATTTAATGAGTTGATCCTAATTAGAGGGAATGGAATGAATGGTATATGACCTGGAATTATTAGTTTTTAGGTAAATAAAATTTTAAAAAAAATTCTTTTTTATTATTAACTTCTAAAATATTTTCTTGAATTTTTTTTTTGAAAAAGGTAAATAATGCTAAGCCCCTATCATTTTTTATTTTAACTCTCATAATTTTTTCTTTTAGATAAAATTAATTAAATATTTTTTAACTCAAAACCCTTCAGCATAATGAAATAAAATTGAGGAATGAAAAAATAAACGTTGAAACTACTTTTTTTCAATAACTTTTGAAATAAATTCATTTTTCTTCATAATTTATTAATTTTTATTTAGATTTGTCTATATATAAAAGTCAGAACTGTTTTGAAAGTTTTTATTTAATGAGTTGATCCCAATTAGAGGGAATGGGATAAATAGTATATAACCTGGAATTTTTTAAAAATTCTATTTTATAATTAACTTCTAAAATATTTTCTTGAATTTTTTTTTTTTTTTGAAGAAATGCAAATAATGCTAAAACCCTATCATTTTTTATTTTAACTTTGATAATTTTTTCTTCTAGATAAAATTATTTTTTAACTTAAAAAAGAGAACCTGTACACCGCTGTTCACTAAGAATAAAATCCTTTCATTTTAAGGAATAAAAAAAAGAGAAAGAAAGAAAGTTATCTGAACAACATTTCATAAACATTTTATATTCAGTATAATGAATTATTCATTCAGAGAAGCTTATCAATCAGAAAAACAATCTTATAGAATTAAATTATAATTAAGTAAGTTACTGTAAAATGGTCTTAGCAACAGTATAATGCAGTAGTTGCAGACAATTTGCGAGTATTTTTTTCATCGCGTCTGATGGCTTTGCACCAAATTTGTCTTTTTTCTCCTTTTGGTACACTAAAAAATAATTTATTTGGCGTGTTTAACGTAACATAGAACTATTGCACATGGTACAAAGCAACATTTGTAGTTTTTGCTTGGAGCCCTTTTTCAGAATTTATACTCGGGTGGCATATGCTTTTACCGTTTCCCAACATGGTGGGAGTCATGGTTGTACTATACTGTGACGTCATCAGAGCGGATAGGAAACTTAGCAGCAATTTAGGGGGTGGGGTTAATCGAGCGATTTTAACTATCAATAACAAAATAACTAGTTATCGCACCGGTCTGAAATTGGTGTCCATTTTCATAAAATGGCACGATGTTTCATTTTAAAACATAGAAAAAAGCATGCAGGTTCCTCATTATTAAAAAAATTTGACTAATTCATTAAATTTCTCGAAAAATTTGAATCTTATTAAAATTCTGCATTTATTAAATTCAAAATGGGGGAAAATATGGAATAAATATCCAGGGTTATTTTTTTCTGAAAACAATGAAACTTGACAAAGAAAAAATTCTATCCCTAACGTTTTTTTTAATGGTTTATCCCTATCATTCTAAGGTCTTTTATTAGGAACCCAACAATCACAACTATTAAAGACTTCAAGAACTTACTTTCCATTTAGTTTTTGTAATGTAAAAACTTCACTAGAATAATTTATTTTTAGTATATCTTGTCTGAGGTGGTAATATATAGACTTATAGTTTTACCCGTTACAACCATCTAAACTTGTGTAAGTAATTGAAGTAAAATGATTTGAATAANTCAGAAAAACAATCTTATAGAATTAAACAATAATTAAGTAAATTACTGTACAATGGTCTTAGCAACAGTATAATGCAGTAGTTGCAGACAATTTGCGAGTATTTTTTTCATCGCGTCTGATAGCTTTGCACCAAATTTGTCTTTTTTCTCATTTTGGTACACTAAAAAATAATTTTTTTGGTGTGTTTAACGTAACGTAGAACTATTGCACATGGTACAAAGCAACATTTGTAGTTTTTGTTTGGAGCCCTTTTTCAGAATTTATACTCGGGCGGCATATGCTTTTACCGTTTCACAACATGATGGGAGTCATGGTTGTACTATACTGTGACGTCATCAGAGCGGATGGGAAACCTAGCAGCGATTTAGGGGGCGGGGCTAATCGAGCAATTTTAACTATCAGTAACAAAATAACTAGTTATCGCACCGGTCTGAAATTGGTGTCCATTTTTATAAAATGGCACGATGTTTCATTTTAAAACATAAAAAAAAGCATGCAGGTTCCTCATTATTTAAAAATTTTGACTAATTCATTAAATTTCTCGAAAAATTTGAATCTTATTAAAATTCTGCATTTATTAAATTCGAAATGGGGGAAAATATGGAATAAATATCCAGGGTTATTTTTTTCTGAAAACAATGAAACTTGACAAAGAAAAAATTCTATCCCTAACGTTTTTTTTAATGGCTTATCCCTATCATTCTAAGGTCTTTTATTAGGAACCCAACAATCACAACTATTAAAGACTTCAAGAACTTACTTTCCATTTAGTTTTTGTAATGTAAAAACTTCACTAGAATAATTTATTTTTAGTATATCTTGTCTGAGGTGGTAATATATAGACTTATAGTTTTACCCGTTACAACCATCTAAACTTGTGTAAGTAATTGAAGTAAAATGATTTGAATAATCACATTTAAAACATTATCAAAATGGAAAAGTAGTATATCTAAATGTGAAGTTAAATAGAGCGCGTGCGATTTTTGTAAAAATGTGACTGTAAAAGTTCACATTTTTTATTAAGTGCCTATTTCACTTTGATAAGACAATGTCGCAGAAACTGCTGTAAATAGTAAAAGAAGGGGGAAAAAACAATTACTTTTTGCCACTTTGTTGTGTATTTTTTTTAAGTGCATTCGCATCTATTTATTTTTCATAAAGTTGTTTAACATTTTTAAATTTCAGAAATAAATGCCCATTTTAAGTTTTTCTTTTTTATACAGGTTTTAAGAGGGAATTAGGTTTTTTTGTTAAAGCGTTAACTCCAGCTTAATAATTAATTATTCAATTTTTAATTTTATTCCCTAATTATATTTTGCTTTTTTAAATTTTCATTTAGTATAAAAATAGGAAATAATTTTCTTTTTATTTCCATTGCACTTTTAGATTCTTGATTCTTTTCCTTCTTAAATATCATTGGTCATTAAATACATAAAAGCATTAATTATCAAATAAATTTTTAATTAACCCAATAAGTTTGATTTTTATTACTGTTAAATTTGATAACCCCTATCTAATATATCTAACATTACCGCTATTTAACATTATGTATGATAATGGTGTTGATAAGGTAATTCTAAATAAAACTTACTTTACAACATAATTTTTTTTAACCCAATTGGTAAAATGAATGTTTATTCCACGTAGCTACACATCTAAGCTATTAGATGCTTGTACATTTACTGACTGAAAATTGTTTCAATAATTATCATAAGTAGTAATGAATTTTTTCTATACTGCCAATTTCTTCTTGTATATTGCCAAATCTTTAAATAATTTGCTTTTTCATTTTCTTTATTTGCTCATTTCTGTAAAAAAGTCAAACTTTTTTTGTAAAAAAAGTTTGTCATTGAAAAGTTTATTTCTGACCAAATGTTTTTAGTAAAATAAATAGGAAACATGCAATCTAAGTTCTCATCTTTTAAGAGGAAAATTTTTTTATAGAGTTTTGTAAATTTTTTATGCAGTTCTCCTCTAGAGTGTATGAATGCCTTCTTAATTTTATAAATAATAATTCGAATAATAATAATTTTTAAAAAAATCAAAGCTATAAAAAGTAATTGTTTATGCTTGTAATTATGTAAAAGATATTTAAACCACAGACATGTAATTTATAAAAAGTTTTAATTATTTCTAAAATAGTATTAGTTACTCTTTCATTTCTAATGACTATGGAAAGATATTCACTCAGATTTATTTTGTTCCTTACAGATTTTACCATACATTGATGGTTTTCGTCATGTTTCAAAAATCGCAATTGAAGCTGGCGTGGAGATACATTTAGTGAAAGCTTTTATTCAGAATATGGTGTTAGTTTCTTTTATTTTACTGTTTCATATTCATTTATAACAAACATATCTATCTTTTTTTACTTGAAATTATCATTTTTTAGTGATGTAACATAGATGAAAAGAAAAACTTTATGTGAACACAAATCTCAATTAAAAAAGTAGTTTAAAAAAAGTGGTAGTAAGTAGTTTCAATCCTTTTGCGCCGTCCCATTTTGGCGAAATTTGTTTGAAAATCTCGGATTTTTTTAAAAAAAATTTTAATTTTTATAGAGCTTTTTTTTTATAGAGCTTAATTTTTATAGACCACAGGTTTGAGTTAGATCAAGAATCAAAAAAGCGGAAAATAAAAATCCAAAAATGTTATGTACAAAAAACATTTTTTAAATATTTGAAAAAATACCTAAAATTTGAGCAAGGAAAAAGTATGAAGGAATTATTGATTCACAAAATATTATCAATATTTTAATAAAAGCATCAGTGCGTGATGTTATTTGTTTAAATTCTGGAAATGTGTAATTTTTAGATCACGTGAATACAAACCTCCATGTTTAATTTTAAAAGCGTGTGAATACAAATTCTGTTGTATAGTTTTTTAGTCACTTGAAGACGAATTATAATAGTGGCTTTTCTCATGAATACGAAATGTGATACGAAAATACGATTGATATAAAATTAGGAAAAAGACAAACTTTTTTTGAAGAGGCAGATTATTTTTCTTTTTTAATAATAGTGAAAAAAAATTTCTGCAGTGATGACAATTTTTCCTCGAATGGCATTCATGTATATTATACAGGTGTGGTAATGTTTATATTGAATTATTAATTTGCATGTACTCTAAAAATACTTTTGTCATTTTATTGTCATGGAAAGTGTGGAATTATGTTTTCTGGTTGTTTGTAAACTTTATAAGAGGGAATATGTTTTAAATTTTTAAAATAGTTTTCTTTAACATTATTATCCTTCTTATATTGAGTGAATTGTAAAAATTTGACATTTATCTGTTTTCATATTGTTTCTTTTAAATGAAAATTTAAAAAAGATAAACTAATTTGAAATGTAATTTTCATTCATATTTATTAAACTGAAAATAATTGTTTTTTAGTTCATAATTTAAGGCAATGTTCATTATTTAAATATTTAGAATTTTTTCAGATCATTAATGTTTAAGGATGATATAATTATAGTATATTTTCGGAATTTTTTTCTCTATTTTACTATAGGTCAGTATTTTTAAGTAAGGCAATCTATTTAACATTGTGCACTTTTGAAAATTTCAGGTATTATGGTGTAGTTACTCTGATTCCAATTTTTATGTATTCAAATGTTTATACGCCTACAACTAGATTGCATGATCTTGCTGAAAATTATGATTTACAAGAAGAATGTATAAATTATGTTGCTCGTCAAGGTATATACCTTTTTATTTCTAATTTAAAAAATTTAATTTTTCAGGTGCATTTCAAATTAATATTTATCTATTTTCAAATTAATTTTTTTGAATATTAGAGCATTTCTAAAAATTATTGTACTAAATGTCATTACATTTTTAAACAACTATAAAAAGAACTTCATTCTCATTGAAACTATAAAAATTAATTTATCAAAATTTTTCTTCTACAAAGCATTTGCATTTCATTAAAATTAAGAATTTTGTTGAACTGTTTAAAAAAAATCTCATATAATTTTTAAATTAAAAGTTTTCTTTAATTTTATAATACCTCCTGATTCACCTTTTATGTGTATGCTTTAGTGGAAATCATGTCCATCTTTTTTTTGTATATAATTTTAAAATGTATACAACCTTTGAGTATGTATGTATTTAAAAAATTTAACTCTGAAAACTTAAAAAATTTTTCTATCCTATAAAATCAGCAGTTTTTTTGAAATCAAGTCAAATAAAATGAGCACTCTCTGTTCATGTTTTTTAATTATTTTTTAACCTTTGTTTTGTTATAATATTATTGGGTAGAATAAATTAAAGAACTAAAAATATATTTAAAATTTAACATTTTATTGAATGAAACATTATAACATCTGCACGCCAGTGCTGAAAACAAAACTATATATACTCGAGCGCTCTCTGCACTGTTCTGATCACCTTCATTTGGAGAAAAATACCAAAATAGGCAGTGTCTATGAACATAGCTGCCATCTAGTGGCGAGTTTTGGTGATATTACAGCTTTAGTTTTCATGATCATATATATTTAAAATTATTAAAATATTAATAAAAGTATTTTTAATTAAGTTATGTTTGGTTAAATTTAGTAGTTAAGTACTGATAGAAGTTAACTGTCCCCAAAAAAAAGAGGAGTAAAGTACATTAAATTTTTTTTTATGTATTTTAATATGTCAATTAACATATTAAAATACATTAAAAATTACTAAATATTACATTTTTCGTCCCTTTTGCCTTACTTTATTTATAGCATGTCAGTTTCTAAATTTTGTCTATATTTTATTCCATGGTAATTTTACAAAATTTTGTAAAACTAGATTCATCTTAACATTATAAAAGTATCTATGATTAGAGCTTTGCTTTTATTTGTCTTTAAAATGACATATCTTCATAACATAAATGCAGTTTTTTGTTTCTGTATAAGTTTTTTTACAATAATTATAATTGGTTGGACAACTATTAAAAATTATTTTTTACAGGATGTCACAGACCTTTTTTTCGATCCATTTTTGCTCTTTATTGTCAATTAACACCCCAAACAAATGTGAAGACTCTATGTATGCGAAATAATCCCAGAGCTAATGGAATAGATGAAAGGTATGTTTTAATTTTTTATATGTTCAACAAAAATTTATTGCATGTAAGTGTATAACTATTTAATATAATCAAAAAATGCTCTGTGATTTATTTGTAATATGATTTACATCTAGTTATATATAAATAATAGCATACATGTTATTATTTATATGTAATGGTAGTTTTTTACACTAACATTACATTATACATACAAAACATTGTGATATTAGATTCTTTATGTTTTTATTTTATTTTGTTTATATAAGAAATAGCAAAATATATATTATTCAAATAACAGTAATATGCTTTAGTAGTATAAAGCGAAACTAGTACATAAAATTCCATGTTTGTTATAATTTGTGCTCATGTAATTTTTTCTTTACATATTCTTTATGATTCACATACTTTTTTTAAATATTTTGCTTTAATTTTTTTGTTAATTTTAAAAGATTTCTCATAATTACATGCAATTTTATATGGTATAATATATAAAGAAATTTATTATTGCATCATATGGTAATAATATTGATATTTACAGTGCAATATTGCCAAGCTTATTCTTGTGATAATTGCACTATAGTGTTCTTTGAATATGAGAAATTTATTCTGCTGAAGTATAGTAGCTTTATGTATAATTTGTTTTGGGAATGCATATCTGATTTTTAAAATAATTTTTTGTATGATTTGAGTCTATAAGAACTATTTTACAAATCAAAATTTCTCAGCTTGTAAGGTTTTTTAGTTTATTTCAGTACATATTTTTAGATGATTGTGAATTTGTATGAAAAATATTATCTCCTTAGAAAACTAATACAATTTGGACTGATGAGAGGTTTGATTAGGCAACTCCAAAAGTATCCAATTCAAATTTCTTCAGATAATGTCTCAAGGCAAAGATCATTAGTTAAATATTTCAATGGAAAATATAGCTTTGAAGAAATTTGTTGTAAAACAGGTAGGGAATATTTTAGTCTATGTGTCTTTATTTAACTAATTTATTTTTAATCATACAATTTAGGTAATGACCAAAATTTTTATACGGGGTGTTCTCTAATGACCTCACTGAATATCTTTAGAATCTTTGAGAAAATCAAGTAAAAAAAATATTATGCATATCAAGGGTCACAAATTTTTTAAATAAAAACAAAAAAATAATATGGCTGTAGAAATCTAACAAATCTGTTGCATTGAGTAATAAATCCCGTGAAAACTGGATTATATTGTCTTCTAATGACTTTCTTTCAGCCATTATGGTATAATATGCTACCTTTATTATTTGGTTTTTATAATTTTGTTTTTTTAATGCAACTAAGGCATTGTTATGAACCATGAATATTCTTTCAAAAGAGATTCACAAAGAGAATTGCATGTTGAAACTATAATTTGTTTGTAAATTATTTTAATGTGAATTTAACTTACACAGTTTTTATTATTATTTTTTTTTTTTACATTTGAAGTTTTATATCTTCATCTTACTTGAATGGTTTGTTATAAAATTTTGTTTCCATAAAGAGAAATAAGAATAAGAATTTTCAAGCAAGAACAGGCTGTAAAAATAGAACATGGTTATCATTTCAAAAGTTTTTGTTGTATAACATTGTATCAAATATAATAAGATTACCCACTTTTATTATTGAATTAGTATAAAATATTTTTGTTTTATTTTTTATATTGTTCTAAAATAGAGACAAAAAAGCTAAATCAGTTTTATGGTGTAAAATAGGATTCCTTCATAATTTTTTATTCATATTTTGTTTTTTAAATGCTTTTTGTTAATTTCCTAAAGAAATAAAATGGCTTCATATTTTGACAAGTGTGAATAAAATTTTATGCATTTTAGGAATCAGCTATCAAGATTTGGATGAGAGAGTGGAAAAGGATCCTCATATAGTTGTTTGTTGGAAATAGAACTGTAAAGCATACTGTATATATTTTGAATAAAGTTTATATATTTAATAACCATGCTTATAATTTCTCCTTTTTTTATTGTTTCATATATATTTAAATGTATTGATTTAGAATTTTTTCATCATTTTATTTGATTTTGTTTTTAATTATTGATCTTCATATTGATTTTTACATTTATTTAACTGACAGCATTTTCAGACCCGTTCTTCCAACTTTCCTGTGTGTTATAGTTTTTTTCTCTTTTTTAAAAAAAACTTTTTATTTGATTTTGTTTCCTTTGACAAAAACAGATCTCTCCCTGTGTTAATCAATGAGAAGATATTGCTTTGTTGAGTATTATTCTGTATAATTTTTTATACAGAATTGTATGCTGGGAGATTTGAGATTAAGAAACAGGATTTTTTGGAAGTAAATTTGAGTAAAATTTTGTATTCAAAGAGAAAGGATAATATATATATACAGTCGGTATAACTTAATTGCATATCTAATAATCGAATAACCCGCTTCTACAAATAAAATTTAATGGAATCAAATAATTTTATATGAAACTAATGTTAAACTTCCCTGTTTAAATGGATATTGGTTGCTTTTTTGTCTCCGCCTAACTGCATAAAGAAGAGGTTCTGAAATTAAAAAAACTTTGTTTATTTATGAGAAATGTTTCACCAGCTAATATGGAATTTCCGTTTTACAGTTAAGATAAGGATACAATAGGTAGTCACTTCAATAAGAACTTCCTGTTCATTAGTTGGTCTAAACAGGAGTAAAGTTGAAAAATTAATTGAATCTTGCTGCCAGTTACACATTGGAGTAAACAAAGGGGGTGACTTCACTCCCACATCATTTAGAATGTAAAAAAGGTACAGAGTGATTTGTATTGTTGTCCCCTCCTGGTGCACTATTAGCTTTGATAAGAAAAAGCTTATAAACCTAGCACACTAGTGTATAGTGTGTCTTTCTCTTAAGTAGAATAATCATTGCTTAATCCAGTGAATAACTCTGAGTTGGTTACAAATTGAGCGTGAAAGGATTTGAATTAATCAGAAAAAGAAAAAAAAATGAATCTTAGAAATAATAAATTTCAAAAAAATAAGCAAAATAGCTCATTAATTTGGAATTTCTTAAGTTTCAAGGATTAGAAAAAGTAAAGTAAAAATAAAAAAAGTATGATCCTCTGGTCGTTACTTTAAAACCAATTTACACATTGTTTAATTATGAAAAGTTTTTAAATTATTTCTTACATAAGCAAATTATGGTACATTAGTAAATTTGAGCTTATATTTTTATTTCTTTTAATTTTTGCTAACTCATAATTCTAATAGACAATCCTTAAGGAAAAACACAAAAGGATATTATTTGTAACATCTAAAGAGATCCTAGGATGGGGCCTCTCAGGCCTTACAATAAATCAGCCATTGATTGCCATTGGAAAGCTCCATTTCGTTTTCAGAATTTTTATTTATTCCTTATTCTTTATGTTTTCGAAAATTATGAATGTATTATTATCGTGAAATTTAAAACATGCAAAATCGTTTCATTCCATTTAATTTTAAAAAATTCCCAATTTTAAACTTTTTTATTTTATTTGCTAAACATATACCGATTGCTTGAAAATTAGTTTAATTAAATTTATTATTAAAAAAAATCTAATAGGAAATAAATTTCTGTTCGGCTTTAGTTCTATTTATACGAAATATATTACACAAAATAATTAATTGTAGTAAATTCTCATCGCTTTCTACTTTAAATAATAGTTTAATTGACTAAATAATTGCATAAGTTATATCATAATGAGGTATATTAAATTATTGAATAGTCTAACTGATTAAGTTTCTTAATTGACTAAAAATGCTCTCAAATTGAATTAGCTAGAAAAACTGAGATTAAACTTTAAATGATTGAGAAGAAAAATGCTTTTCTTGCACCAAATGCCTTATAATAAACACGATAGCACTTATTTGATAATTCCACTGTTTACAAATATCGTGCTTGCAAACATTAAAATCATAAAACTCAGTTTTAAAAATTCAACCAGTTCCAATAATTTTTGTCAAAATATTATTTGGTGTGATTTACTCTTACTCCAATTATTAGTAACTTTCATAAGTTCAAAAATTTTTAGAAATTGAAAACTGGGATCTACAGACGTGGACCAACCAGTTTTTAATTTTTAAAAAACCTAAATTTTTAAAAGTTTCTGAACATTAGAGTAAGAATAAATAACACCAAGGCTTATTTTCACAAAAATTATTAAAACTGGTTGAGTTTTTTAAAACTGAGTTAGATGATATTAAAGTCTGAAAAATTATATTCCTAAATGGTGGAATTGCCATAACACAGTTTTTTACTTTCTTGAAATCACAAGGCTAATTTCTTAATCTTTTAATATGGGTGATTCTGCGTTCTAGAATATCACCAAATTTTCCAAATAAATACGAACATCAACAAGGCGTTTCTTTGGTGTATAAAATTTTAAAATATATATTTAAATTTGCATCATTCTGATAAAATCGGATTTAAATTTCCAAATTATGTTCCATTGATTTAAAATTTATGTGTCGATGTTAGTTTCGTTGTCTATAAAACTTGCTTAAAGATTTGTCCTTGGCTTTTATTTAAGCAAACCCTACGTTAGAAAGTTTATGTTTACAACGATGTTTTCCTTCCAAAAATAATTACTGGTGAGGTTCGATTTAATGATGCGTCTTTTCACGTTACGACATCTGACATTCAATATCATGTTGAGATACATCAAAAGCATTGCCACCTACCACCAAATCTTAAATAGATTCGAAATTTACTCTAATTGAGAAATACATGACGTAAGGACGAATCAAACACTCTGGGGACTAGCCAAAAATTGCGCATGATTGCCAATAAAGTAAACATCTTAATTGCTCTGCTAAATCTTAGAATATTTATGGTTTTAATTTTGACGATTCTTCTAAATTATTTATCAGAGCATTACGATTTAAAAAAATTTGAGTCGTATTATGAGTACTGACTTCAAATATTTAAATTCAATTATAGTTCATTATTTTATCTGTATAATTCTATTTTCAAAGTAAATGATAAATGTCTCCGCTAATTTTAACATTAAAATTGATATGATCATCCACGATAATCACATCGCCTTTATGATCATCATGGATGATCAAATATGGTCATCCATAACCGCCTGTGCTATAGTAAATCATCGTATATATATATCTGCACTTTTAAATTAATTTTTTAATCGTTTCTTCAAGTCCATGTTAACATCATTTGCATCAGAAACAACTGAATTTATATTTGAAAACATTTTTTATTACCTTTTATTTTAATGGACTTTTTTTTAAATCAAAATTCAAGAAATTTGATTTTTTTAAAACAAAACTTTTAATTTACATTTGACTTGAAGCGTAAATTTAAAAAAAGAAAAAAATCGTCGATAGAAAAATATTTTTACTACACAAGTAAATTCTGGTAAATTGTTCACAACTGATGGTAATTATAACACCTGGGATTTATAACACCTGGTAAATAGGTGTTATAAATCCTAGAAAAAGTATTTTTTTGTCGTTATTTTCAAAAACGACAAAAAAATACTTTTTAACAAATGTAAACAGTTTTTTTTTTTTTTTTTTTTTTTTTTTTTTTTTTTTTTTTTTTTTTTTTTTTTTTTTNTTCTTCAAGTCCATGTTAACATCATTTGCATAAGAAACAACTGAATTGATATTTGAAAACATTTTTTATTACCTTTTATTTTAATAGACTTTTTTTTAAATCAAAATTCGAGAAATTTGATTTTTTTAAAACAAAATTTTTAATTTACATTTGACTTGAAGCGTAAATTTAAAAAAAGAAAAAAATCGTCGATAGAAAAACTGAAAATATTTTTACTACACAAGTAAATTCTGGTAAATTGTTCACAGCTGATGGTAATTATAACACCTGGTAAATAGGTGTTATAAATCCTAGAAAAAGTGACTAGGGTAAACAGTTTTTTTTTTTTTTTTTTTTCGTTATTTTCAAAAATGCGATGAATGAAACTGAAATGAGTTAAAACATATAACTTTCTTACTATTAACCTTATTTTGTGGCTTATCTTTTGAAAAAAAATTTAAGATTCTTGAGAAAATAATAATAAGACTTTATACATAAGAAAGTTACTTAAAAGAGAGAGAAACAATTATTTTAATCAAACTAGATCACATGAGAATGGGGGAAAGGAAACATAACTATTCTCAATTTTTTTAATGTTTCATTTTAGATTTTCCGCCATATTCATTTCCTTTCCTAAATCTCCAACAAATATTTTAAGTACCACCAAGAAGTACGAATGCTCGTAGTTGTTTTTCATACCATATTGCTTTGTTATTCTAATTAGCCTACAATGAGACTAACTTTCTTTAAAATTAGTTTTCCTTCATGTTCTATAATGCTAAACTGAAAATTAGTACTTGCTATCGTAGTTTCTATAAAAGTTAATAGAAATTCAGGGCTGAAATGAACTCCTTTCTCAACTGAAGAGAAATATATAAACTTTTTTACTTTTAAATATATAATTGATCACTAGCTTCATAATAGAAGAGTTTTCACGAAGAAGGAACCAATCAATGACTTACCTGAAATTTAAAGAGTGGAATTTCGGATTTAAAAGCATTTCTAATTATTATCAGCTGTGATTAAAAAGCTCTTCAAATTATGATCAGCCGTCTGCGTAAAACATTTCTTTTCTGACAGGTCAATAAATAAGAAAGTTTTTAATAAAAAAATTTTTTTTCCTCGTGAAACAATTTCTGCTGTTGCTACACTTTCTAAAGCTACTTTTCCTAAATTCACAAAAATTTCCTTTTGTGCCTTCAACATAACTCTTCAATTTTTGTAAAAGCATTTTTTGAGATTTCAGTAATAAAAGAGGCTTTTAAGAGCTACTTAGACGTGATATAGTTGCTAAAAATATACTTTAAGAGTGTTGTTTCAAGCTCACTGTTGGCGATATAATGAGATAAGAATTAGAAGTGCACGAGGGCATTTTACGTTATACCGAGCACACGATCAGACTAGGAAAAACATTCTGCGAACACAAAATGTGAATTAAAAAAATTTCTGCAAGCAGCTTATGTAACTTGTCTTGTAACTATAGTTTCAATCTTTTCGTCTTTACCTAATTTTGACAAAAACAGTTTTTTTATAAAAAAAAAAAATATTTTAATATTTATAAAACTCAATATTGATTGTTATACATACCAGTATATTTTTCTTTAAATCTAGCAGTTTTTTAAAGATAAACTAGTTATTGACTTACCAAATTATTGTATATTGTATAATAATCAGTTATTGTATCCAGTTTTACTAAAATTGACTGCGGATTAGAATCGAGACATTTTGACCATTTATATACACTCCTCAAAAGTGAAATTGCAACACCAAGAAATAATGCACGTAGCGTCATGCAAATTTCAGGAGCGATAGTAGTGAGATGGATATGCAAATGATTAAATTTACGCACGCATCTGATCACGTGGTACGCATATTCGGGCTATAAAGGCCATCAACTTTCCCTTCTCATAAACGGCATCTGAGGTTTTGCGTAGCATTTGCGACTTTCGAAAAAGCGTAGAAAATGCCTCTGAGACGTCGGCGAGCTCAATACCATCAGTTAACGACCGGGGAACGTGACCGTATTATCGAACTCCATGAACTTGGTTTGTCGCTGCGCGCAATAGCAACTTCTGTTGGGCACAACGTGAGTACCAT
>NC_092206.1:62515978-62644240 GCF_043381705.1 Parasteatoda tepidariorum | reverse complement strand
AAGAGCAATGGCTCTCACTTCCTATTGAACTGATAGACCGCATAATTGAAAGCATCACACATCGCTGTTTGTGCTGTATTGCTTCTAGAGGCAATCATATTCCATATTAAAGGTACTTTTTCTATTGCAAACCGATACTTCCAATTTGTTTATTTTATACATGTGCTAATTTCTATACTACTATTAATGTCTGATAATTTCTTTTTATGTTGTTTAATACCTTACTATGTGTTGTATATTGTGGGTAAGTTTCATAAAATTCCATGTGTAATTTCTTGAGTTATCGCGATTTTTGTGAATTTTCCTTAATTTATGATAACCAGTGTATATATATATATATATATATATATATATTGTGGACTTGATTACCCTAATCAATCTGCAGATTAACTAGGCTTTCTCGCTTTAGCTGTAAAATATATACTGTATACTTGTTCATTCCATTTAATCAAATTTTTTTCCAATAAAATATTAAATTCCTGAATTAAATATCTTGGAAAAAAGAATTACTGAATTGTCGAAATTTATCGCTCATATTTGTATTATTCAAAGTCTAGACAGTAATCAAACTAAAAAATGTCAATTGTTGATCCGGAAAATATCAAATAACCAAACAAGTTAAAACTCCCACTCTCATTAGAGGCAATAAGCAAACAAGTTGTAAAGTGGCCTCCAAAACTACAAAATCAGTGGGAAAATATGAACATCTGGTATTTTCGGCACTTCTAGGAGGAAAACGACCTTTGGCTTATTTTTAGTCCAACTGAGGCACTCAGAAGATGCGGAAGGTATTTTTCCTCTTCCGTATCCCATTCTTTCTCCATTAGTTCTGATTGAGAAACACTCTCAATGAGCTATGCTTTTAATCCGGAATTAAATTTCATATTAACACCGAACAAATTTACAGGTAAGATATGGCTCTTTTTTTTATTTTTTAATCTCACTTTTTTTTGTTGATAAACGTTGGCTGCCCTTAAACTTACGTAATTCATTATATGTTTTACGATTAACATATAAATGAAAAATCAGGTTTCAAAATATTTTTATGTACTTAGTTTCGGGCGCGTAGTGCGATAAAGCGGCAAAAAGTCAAGATATTGGGAGTGGATTGTATACTTTTCTTGCGTGCCATTTGCAAATTAGACATACTTAAATGTGTCTATGTGGCTTGATTTTACTTTTTAATTTAATATATAATAAAAACAGCTAATAATTAGGGTTAGAATGTATGAAATATGTTAAAAAATACCGCTGCTAGTTTTACATATCAAGGATGAATAAGCGATTTTTCGGTTGACACGCAATGTGTTTTTTAAAAGTCTACCGAAAAATATTATATTATTTCAAAGTGCAACTATGTTTTTCATCACATTTATGAAACTAATTATTTAAAAAACCGTATTATTGTACATTTAATCAGAGTTATTGCTTGATTTTCATAGTTTTAATTGCTATAAATTGTTTTTTATTACATTTCATTTAAGACCATTTTGCTTCTGTTTTTTTTAAAAACCATAAAAATTGTTTTCTTTAAAAACCATAAAAATCATCCTAATGGCACGACAGTACAGGGCCTTGGCCTTCTCGTGGATTCTCTTCAACCCTGGCCTATTTTTTATACACATTTTAATTCTATTTATTCATATTATTTTAATTTTTATTTATTTATATCTTATTCTATCTATATTTCATTCTATTTATAAATTACTTATCTATTTTAATTATTACCATACTTTTTATTAAATTTATAAATACAAGTTACGATTAATATTTTTTTTTAAAAAAAGGTTCATATAAAATTTATTTTTTTAAGCCATTATTTTCAGTTTTATCACCGCTTTTTATACTAAAGTAATCTAAAAAGTAGCTTTATAAAAAAAATGGTATGACGTTTACATTCAAAATATGTAGATATTTTCTTCTATTGCTACCATTTCATTTCGATTTAATTTTATTTTTTACTAATTCTAGTAATGGGTATCGAAATCAAAGATAAATTATAGTGGGTGAGAATTTTTTAATTCTCCTATAGAAATTATAATTTTGAAACAATAGTCCTACCACAATAAATGTTTCCGAAAAAACTCCCATAAACACGACGCAGGGCGCTAACCGGTTAAGGTCATTTTAATGGTTTTCAGAGGCTGCACTTTTTAAGGATATTTTTTAAAAGAATTTTTAGGTCATCAACAATTAAGTGTTGCACTCTTAATAACAGTTAACAATAGGAAAAAAACATGTTTCTCTTTTTTGATTTAAGTTTAGAAGGAAGAAAAAATGCTAGGCACAGAAGTGGAGGAATTTTGGCAATGAGTACGTAATGACAAAGGAGAAAAAACTACTTTTAAAGCAGCAGCTCTAGGTCTTCTATCATGGAGCTGGGGCTTTTGGATAAATAAATGTATCAGAACAACTACAATTTTATTTATCGTAGTAATTCTCAGAGGGAAACCATATGAATTCCTTAATTGATGGTAGCAAGAATGATTTTGATAGTTTTATAACAACAGAACCACGGAATTCTGATCTATTTAATGGTTTCGAACGATGGGGTTACCAATTTTTTAATATTAATAAAGGTAGTTATAGAGAATGTATATGATATTAAAGGTTTAATCGAGGATTATTCTATGGTTGTAAAAAGACAAATATGTAATCTGTATAATCAAACCTGTACCACTGTATAACACTTATATTTAATTTGCATAATTTATATTTTCATAACATTTATAAAATCTAGTATTTATGACACTGTAAGATAGATATTTAATTTGTAAAATAATTTTTTATGCCATGAAAAACTTTTTAGTTGTCATAGGGCTTTCGATAATCTTAAAAATTAAAAAGAAAATGCCAACGTGAATAAGATAAATCTTTATAATTTATAACCACCACTATTAGTTATTTTTCAAAGGTATTATAATATTCTGTCTCAACAAGCATCTAAATGTTAAAATTGCATCTTAAAAAATAAATTGTTACTGTTGCTAACTTACTAAAACCGCCACCACTAATACCACCAGAGTTTTTTCTTTTTTTAACGGCCAGTGAGAATTCTTTGCCAACGATTTATCAACATTGACATTGCCAAAAACACTAATCATAATCAATGAATCTAAAGAGGCATCAGATTAAAAACCATTTGACAGTGTAAAACTGCTAAATGACTGAAAAGAATTTGATTACAGACTTGATGTTGTAATCAAAAATTGTTTCACGCGTAACAGAATGCATATTTGAAACTGAAAAAAAAAAGTTTTTTTCTTCATATTTTATTGTTTGCATTACGTATGAGAAATTTTAAAACAATTTATGGATGTGCATTTTTACAAAATCAAAATGGATTCATTAATTTTATTTGACTATTTACTATTTGAGTTTTTTTTTTAATTGTAATAATATTAATAAAATGGAATGTAATTTAGGAAATTATTTAGGATTATTAATCTACAAATTATTTTATGATAAGTAAGCTTATATTTATCTCCTAATGCATATTTGAAACTGAATTTTTTTACATCATATTTGTTTGCAAATATTATGAAAAAAATAATGATAGTTTTTAAAAAAATTATGGGTATACATTTTTATAAATTAAATATTCATTTATTCTAAAAAATGTACTAATTATCCAAATTAAGTTTGGTTTTAATTTGAAATAATATGAATTGATTTGCGTCTAATTTAGGAAAATCATTTTATACGTTATTTTACACTCTATAAGATTTCATATAATATTGAAAACTATTTTTAATAAAAGATATAAGGTTTTACTGTCTCTCCATTAAATTGAAAAGCTTATAATTTATATTATTTTGAACACGACTGTAATTTTCTGAAAAAAGCTGCTTTTTTCTAGGCGAATTTATTGATTGAAATAAGTAAAAACATATATCTTTAGTTTTCATATTGCTCTAAATGTTTTGAACTAAATTAAAAATATTTAAATAAATAAAATGTGTGAAACTAAAAGCGGCGCGTGTATGTGATTGAGGTTGTGAAAAATCTCTTAGAATGCATGAAAAGATTCCTAATAAAAATATACTTGTCATCCTTACAGTTCCGTGCATTTTCACTGGACACAAAAATCACGATATGAATATTAAACAAATAATCCAAACATTTTTTTAGTTGACATCTGAATAAAATCAATAAAAATTATATTTACCTTTTTTTTTTTAACTATTTACTTAACTCTTATTTAGTGGCTTTTACTTATAATATTTGTTTTCAATATAATTTCGTTTTTTATTTTGATTATAATACGAAATAAATTATTTGAAACAAAAAGTGCGTTTCTTTATTATATTTAACTGATATAGCATTATTATGCTACAAATAATGATAAAGAAATTTAGTAACAGTTTCACAATCTAATAATATGTCATATTTATTTTAAAATTAGTTATATTTATTTTTATGTAAAAGTGCATTCAGCCTACGAAAGTAATAAAAACAAGGAATATAAAATGAGTTTGTAAAATTCCAAAGCATTATTACGAATTAACGTTTCCGCTATTGCTCAATAATCTCGATGCGAAAAATATTTTACTAGTTTTTAAAATGACTAAAACCAGTAATAGAATTACAAAAGAAGAAAAAAAAAGTTGGTGGATGCTCTTAAAAATGATAAGGTTTAAATTTTACTTTAGTAGAATCTGAAGCTAAATCTGTGAGACAACATTTGTTTTAATACTATAAAAAAAAATTTAAGATTAATTGAATAATTTTTAATCTGTCTATTGTCAAAAAACAAAAAAAGATTGCGAAAAAATCATAGGGACTGGTGACGGAAGCAAGCAGAACTTCATGGTTGGCATTGATGTAGTTTTCGTTACGCGTATAACATATATATATATTTTTAAATGATCATATTTACAAGAAAAAACTCGAAAATTTATTTAAATATTTAATAAATTAAAAAAAATTTGATAAAAAAAAAAAGAATTTAACCTATAACACGGAAACTATAAAAATATCCAGGCTGTCATGAAATTTTCTCGCCCGCGCTTTGTAGTATCTTCCGTTGATAAATTTCAATAATTTAAGCATTCACCAGTTTCGCAACCCATAAAACTAAATTAGATTAACTTTTATTTTTTAAGCATTTAATTATGAATTCTTGAATTAGGAATATCGCCCTATTTTCACTGTTTTAATTGAAATGCATTATGATTCCAGTGGAATTTACATTTACAGCTTTTATTTCCATATCTCAATTAAGAATTCTTGAAACGAATAAAACATGTAGCTGGATATAACAAGTGTATATTATTAAATTTATGCAAACTATTATAAAATTTATGCCATGTTGTACTAATTAATAAGAATTTTTATTTTTCTTGCAAAAACAACGAGCTATCAATTTTTTCCCTCACAAAAACAAAGAGTCGTCGTTATTTTATCCGAAACAGAGTTCAGTTATACAATTTATGTATTAATATTTAATTGAAAAGAAAATTAGTTAATTTTTTTAAAATTTCATTAATTGTCTGCAGTATTTTATCCAAATCACAGAGAATTGTATTTCGGGGAACTACTATACATGTACGGCATTCTATGCTGTTTGACAAAAGTGAACTCATTGTAGTTGAAAAGTAATCGTGTGAAAAATATTTGCTTAGTTCACAGTTTTTGTTTACTTTGGATGAACCTTCTTTATGTGAACGAAGGTAAGTAGTTCTATTTTCGAGTTTGTTTGTTCCACAATAAATTCTTTTCTGAGCTTCTATAAATCCTTTTGTTCCACAATAGCCCTTGTATATCGCCATTTAGCTTCAGTGTATTTTCAGTTTTTTGGGGGGACATGCTAAGTAACAGTCAATTGAATATTGAAGAAAATCCTTTGCATTCACAAAAATATCTTTATTTAAAAAAAAAAAAAATTAAACAAGCAATTATGGTCAATTAATTATAAGAAACAAAATTAAAAAATAAATGTTTAATCTTTAAAGACTAAAATAGCACAGCTTTTGATGCAATAAATTTTGTGTTCTTTTGAATAATTTCAAGTCTAATGAGAAAATATAAGTAGTAGTTTAATTGTCAATGAAATAAGAAGAAATGTCTTTTTTCTTTCTTGAAATGCTTTTCATATAATAGTTTCGTAAATTCCAATTTTAAACTAATTCTCCTTCTTCCTCTTTTTTCAATATCGTTTAATCTGATTCTGGATCAAATCACTTTGTCAATTCTAGAAAAGAAAATACAAATGGTATAATTATTTTGGTTTAAGATATTCTTGCAAACAAATGATATGGCAAGGTGCCATATGCCTGTTTCACATCAATCATTGATTAGAGCTCTGATATTAAATTGCCAACACGAATTAGTGGATATCAGAATAATTAAGTTTGAGAGCAACAAGTCAGATTGTTTTTGCTTTTACGTTATTTTTCAAAGTAAAAAATTCTTTGAGATTTTTTATGTTATTATTATTACTATTGTGCTGTACAATTGCACAATAAATTTCGAGAAAAGTGCCTTGACAACTATTTTCCTTCTATTGCTAATATACTACGAACGCTGAAGCGAAATTTCAGAAAAAGGATAAAACAAAATTTATTTCCGATTTATTTATTTTTGCGATGTGCAGTTTATTATACAAAAATGGAAAATGTATAAAAAAAAACAACTCAATTTTGAATTTATTTTTTATTTTTTTTGCGCTTATGTTGATTTTTCTATTGCACAGCAGTATTTCTGTTCCATTTATTTTAATAGAAAAAAAAAAGACCTCAAAAGTTAAATAAAAAGTATGTGTGTGAATATTTAAAAATTTTCTTTGAAGTCTGTTCTTCTAATGATGCTGATACAATCATTTAGCCAAGAAAGTGAAAATAAATAATTCGGGTAAAAATAAACTTAAAATATTAAAAAAACATTATAGCCAAAATATTGAATTTTCTATTTTTACCCAAGCAGTAATATTTACAATAGAGACGTGGAAATAAAATAATAAATGTCTGGGTCTTTTAACTAATTTTTTATTAAAAGAGTGCTAGTTATGGTTATTCTATTAAACTGCAGTTGGCAAAAGTGACAAAGCATATTTTCCTAAGAAAGTTTAGTTCATTATAATTCGTTTATCTGAATTTATCTTAGAGATTTGGTGAAATGCAAGATTAAAACAATGGAATAACAATAGGTGTAATATTTAAATAGTTTTGAAAGATCCTTTTATGATATAATTTTTAGAAAAGCAGTCTTAATTGAAAACAAAAACAGAAAAAAAAACATTTGTCCAAAAGAAGGAATCTATTAGAACCGTGTTCCCAAAAGCAATTCTAGGTGATGAAATGTTAAACTATTTTCTACCCAGCAAAAGCAAAATTTTTAATGTAACCTGTGTATAAACGTAGATTACATAGGGTGTTCTATAATCACTATTTTTAATATATATTTATAGAATCTTCGTCAACAATTAAGATTTAAAAAAAATTTACACATTAGGAATCACTAGTTAATATTTAAAGTAACTCGTAATCTCTAAGCTGCATAGATATATTATAGTTGATTTTTAAAATTTAAAGGATAAAAAGAGAAAAACACTGTCAAAAACTGACGAATCCTTATTGGAAAGACGGATGAATTTCTACGCTTGATTGACTGCCGTGCGCACTTGAAGTTGTTCCTAATAATCACCTTTCCGCTCCTCTGGACAATCGAACAGGTTTTGAGGTTTTTCAAATTGCCTTGCTCAGTGGTGATTCGTAATATTTCGATGGTGTTTTTTCACTGCTCAAACATCAATTACCAATTCCTCATGTGCGTATATTTTTAATTTAATCTTACTCAAGGAATTTAAAAACACATATATTAAAAGCAGTGATTTCGGAACTGCTTGCGTTTATATATTAAAGAGATTATAATGTGTTAAAAATAGAGATACGATAAAAGTCAAGCACGACTTTCAAGTTGAAACATATGATTATACTTGGAGATGGACCTATAGGTTTCCAACTCAGTCAAAAAGCTTAGTTGAGAAGCATAAATACCAAATTTCCTTTCACATCTCTATAACCATCATCACAGAATCATGTGCATTGTCATTCTCTATTAATCAGATTATTTCGCTATTTAAATGAAGTTTTCTTACGCAGATGCTTAATTGTGATAACGTAAGTTGAGTAAAGTTTCGAATTAAAAAACTAAAAATTGTACTGTTATAACAATATGTAAAAGCAAGCTATCGTAAGAAAAAATTAAGATTAACCAAAGATTGGACAAATTATTTTATGCTCTGAAATTAGAATAGGTATTGCAATAATTTTTAGTGAATCAGTTTGAAACTCGGTAGAACTTAGTTCGGCATATCGAGGCACTGACATATTAGTTAAATTCTGTGTAGCACATTTTAACAAAAAAACGAAATAAAAAATTATGCATAACTATTTCCTTTTCTTTTCAGCACATTCAAAGCTGGATTACTGTTTGACATTAAGAATTTTTTCAAGAAGGCCAAATGGTTAAAGGTAACAGTTTAGATAAAAATTGGCCTTATTATTGTTGTGTTTTAGACAAAACAATTCTAGAATTTTTTTTCTAGATATTAATTTCTTCTGTTATCATAATTTTACACTAGTAAAAACTGTTTGTGCTGCATAAATTTCTTTATGTGATAAGAGATTAAAATAAACCATGTTCTCACTTTAAATACATTTATTTACTTTTGTTACGCCCTAACCTCAACTCACAATGCATATATATTTGATCTGCAAACATTATGGGCTATAATTGTTAGTTTATACTAGTGGTTAAAGATATACATTTATAAAAATAATTCAGAGTAAAAACTGTTTTTTAAAAATAAAACTATATTTTAGGACAATAAAAGAAATAATTTAATTAGTTAGTTTCAAATCCTCGTTTCAAAATAACTAAATATGTAAGCATATTTATTATTACAATTAAGAATATACCAAGGATAGGGGAATTTAGAGGTGCAAACTTTCTAAAAAGCTATCAGTAATCAGAAGTACAATAATACATAAATAATGCTAACAAAATTCAAACTAGCACAATTTTAAGGTGTTTTTACTGCACTATTCTATATAGGTACATACCAAATACAGTAGGGAACCGATTATCCGGAACGATCGGGACCATCGCTATTCCGGATAACTGATTTTTCCGGTTTTCTGAATCGCTACAAAAAGCCGTTTTTTTATCGTTAAACCCAACTAAAAAAATATATATATGTTTGGAAGTTATCTTAAAAAGAAGAGACGATGAAGTAATACACTAATGATTATTTCTAAACTGATGGTAAGGTAAACATCTTTCAAAAAAGAAANAAAGCCGTTTTTTTATCGTTAAACCCAACTAAAAAAAAATATATATATTTGGAAATTATCTTAAAAAGAAGAAAAAACGATGAAGTAATACACTAATGATTATTTCTAAACTGATGGTAAGGTAAACATCTTTCAAAAAAGAAAGAAAAATCCTAAAATCTTATGAAGAAACAAACATCTTTTTAAAAAAAATCGCGGGAAAATTTATCGAATTTCGTTCCGGTTTTTTGGTTTTCCGATTTCCGGATAACGGGTTTTGTACTGTACTAATAACATCATGCATGAATTTACTATTAAATAGAAAAAAGTAACACTTAAGTGTTTTTCGAATATTCAGTGAAAACAACAAAATTTCCTATTACTTGGCAATAAAAGGGATAAAAAAAGAACTAATTTTTAATAAATTATTGTGAAAATTCTCAAAAACTTTAATTTTTATTAAATAACCATAACACTCTAATCTTGATTACAAAATCATAATAATTAGGGATAAATCGTAACATACTTAGCAACACTGTGAATTTTTAAAAGATTTAATTTTATCAAGTCTGTCGTTCTGATTTTAAAATTAAAATGTTTTTTGTAATACAAGTACATAATTTTTAAAATTATTTTTTCTTCTTATATACAGGCGAACAAATAAATTTGAAATTTCCAACCATGTCATCTAATCCCACTCCCCGTTACGTGACTGTCGAAGGGCTTCGATTTGTAGAAGGTTTTCATCCAGATACTGTCCGATCTGCATTAACTTATCAACCCCGCCCATATGATGTCTTTGTTGTCACCTACCCCAAATGTGGAACAACATGGATGATGCAAATAGCACTTCTACTTCTCCACGAAGGAGAATTACCTGAAACTACTGAAGAATATTTTGCATGCACCCCTTATCTTGAAATGCTAGGAGCAGAAGTAGTGGAAAAAATGCCCAGGCCATCCCCTATACGCTCTCACTTACCATTTGACATGATACCATACGCCAAGCATGCCAAATATATTTATGTGGCGAGACATCCAAAGGATTGTTGCATTTCAATGTACCATCATACGAAAATGTTTCCCTCTTACGGCTTCTCTAAAGGCTCTTTTGATGATTTTTTTAAAATATTCATACGAGGTGAAACAGACTATAATGATTATTTTGATCATTTACTCTCGTTTTACGAACACAGATACGACGATAATATATTTTTTATTACTTACGAACAGCTGCGAGATGATACAAGAGGTGCAATCTTACAAATAGCAGACTTCCTTGGTGAAAAGTACAGTAAGTTATTGAGAGAAAACACAAAAGTATTAGATAAAATTCTACATTACAGTAATTATGATTTTATGAAACAAGATACATTTTCAGTGTGGAAGGAAGCTCTCCAAATTACACCGCAAGCATTTTCAGCCACAAAGCTTCCCCCAGGGTTGGCCTCATGGGCTGAGAGTGCTGTAGACTCCCATTATGGGCAACCAAAAATGCCCATGATAAATGTACGTGATTTAATGAGAAGAAGCAGTTTGATGGAATGGGACACAAAACTAAAACCTTCTCAAGAACAAAAACTGCAAAGAAGGATTATTGAAAAAACAAATAATTCTGATGTAATGGATTTGTGGAAAGACACTTAACATTAAAGTGAATGTGTTATTTTAAACGTGTTTAAGTTTGTATAGATTTTAAAAATAAATATAATATTTTTTGATAATGCATTTTTTTTGTAGCAGTAGGAGAGTACTTTATTTACATTGCAGTAGAGCTGCACAATGGGCTATTGGCAATGGTCTGGGAAACATCCCTGAGGATGATCTGATGACATAACATTGAAATTTTGATCCTCTGCAGAGGGGATGGCACCTCCCTTAGGAGTGGGAGGCCCCTCAACCTATTGAGCACTTTATGGTAAATCAGCATAATGAGTACCGATACTGCACAACTGGTCTCTTCGCAGGCTGATCTAAGTGGTCATCCACCCAATCACTGACCATGGCGAATGATGTTTGACTTAGGTGATCTACTGCATACCGTGTCTTACAATCAGTTTACTGGGGACTTTTTATGTCAATTACGAAATGTTACAGAGAGCAAAGAAACAGTTGCCGAAAATTTAATGAAAGTATTGAAGTTCGATAGTAACCATGGAAAAATCTCAGTCACATTCAGAAACATTAGTTTTAAAAACAAAGATTGTATCAAAATAAATGTATTTAATATACATTTAGATAGAAAAAAAAGATGTCAAAACTTTATTGAAGTAATTTGAGTGAGAAAAAATGGGTCTACAAAATTAAAATCGCTTAAAAACGAATCCACATGATAAAGAATTAGTTATGAATTTAACATATGAGTTTATTAAACTTTCGCTTACACCTGCTGCAACAAATGGATCAGAGAGGTACTAATGATGAGAGGCTTCATCATACTAAGTGCCATAAACAAAGGGTAAAGTAAATTGATGGAAAAAAACTTGCTGAAAAATAAATTGGGTTAAAAAAGAAATCCGTATGATATATAATTTATTATGTGTCTTACATTATTAAAAAAAATGCATCCTTGAAAAAATTCTGAGATGAAGCTAACTAGTTACTTTTACACAAAATCATAGATGGATTACATGATTATATAAAATTAGGTTGATAAAAAATAAACGTGGCAAAAAATTTAAGAATTTTAAAAATGCTCCATAACTTAAAACGTTAGTTATATGAATATAGCAAATTATTTAGATTCATTAAATTTTTGAACTAGCTGGTAAAATATTTTTTTCAAGATTTATGAATATTTGAAATCAAATTAAATAAATAAAATTTGTTTTGTAAGTAATTCTTTACAATTTGAATAATAAGTTTTTATTACTTAGTACAAATTGTTAAATAAAAGAAAAATATGCACACAGAAATGAATCTAGCAAATTTTTTAAGATTAATTCAATTTTTGAGCAAGAATATAACTAGTTGGTAAAACATTTTTGTTAATTGGCTAGTAATATCTATGAGCACTCGAAATCAAATGAAATAAATACGAATTATTTTATAATTAATTCATTACAGTTTGAATAAAAAGTTTTTATTACTCTGTACAATTTGTTAAATAAACATAATAATATGCACACACAAAATCAGTCAACAAGAATTCTGTCAAATAGTTTAGTATTCTGCAACTTGATTACCTAGGAGAGAAAAAAAATCAATGTACAAAACATGATCTTTTACAATGATGTTGAAAGAAGACATTTCAGAAAAATTACTGTAGCTTTATTAGAAGTAACTATCTACACTGTGTTAACCTTTTTTAATATTAGTATATATAGTAAATTAAAAGCTACTACAAGCCTATTTATAATGAAAAAGACCAATTAATAGGGACAAAAAAGGAAATTCACGTTATTTATATAATATTGAAAAGATAATCTTTGGACGCCCAATCTTAGGGATAATCTCATTTGCTTTTTAATTAATCTTGTTGTGCCTTATTCTAATACATGAAATTGTGCCTAGTTCTAATACATGAAATATATTAAAGAAATACATTATACATGCCAAACACAATAAAACAACTATTTCTAGACCAAATTATATGGAAAAAATATTGGACTATTAGCTATCTCAAACTAAAATTAATTTATTCCCCTTCACATTTTGGGTACTTAAATTAAATTTCCCATTGATAAAATTTCCCTAACTTTCTCCTATTCTCCCTGTTTTGTGGTTACCCTATTAAAAGAAACACAAATATTGATTTTCCCAAGAATTTTGATAACATATTACTTTACTATGGAGTAAAACTGGGCCTTAGATTTTAGGTTTAGAAAAGAGAATTAATGTTTTGCTTAACACTTTCATCACGGCAATGATGCGCCTTTGTCCCACCCTCTGCGGTTAGAGTTTCCTCGCAGCACTTAAATAGAAACAAAACACAAATACCTTTAAAACTTGTTTATTTTACTTAAATAATAATCAATTGCAATAAATAACCGTATTCACTAATACAACAAAAGAGCATAGCGAATATTCCAGGAAGACTAGTTATTTCCTCTGTCGTGATGAAAGAGTTAAGTGCTAGAATAAATACACCACATTATAAATAAGGCTTTTGTCAGGCTAACTGCTTAGTTGAAAAAAATCTTTAAAACTTTAATTGTATAGAAGTTTACATTTTTATCACACAAAAGAGAAATGCAATGAAATGTTTATGTTATGAAGTTAATCGATTAGACAAGTGAAGCATTCAAATATGCTTGATATTATATCTTTAATAAAATTCATTAAATTATCTTTGATAGAGCTGTTTGAGTTATCTTTATGGTCAAAATGTTTATTTAAAGTTAATTTAACTGAAACCAATTGAAAAATGCTAAAAAAAATTTCAAACAAAAGTTTAATTTAAAAAGTACCTCATTTCCAATACTTGTCCATTTAGGCAAGAGATAACGAGCAAATATTTCAAGGCAGCGAGGATTTTCCGGGAGATAAGGTTGAAGAATTTCTGAAAATTGTCATGAAAGAGTATGAAAAAGCCTTAATAAAAGTATAATTGTAACAATAAAAACATAATTGCAAATATATAACTTTGTATAAATAGTTTTTCATTAAAATTTAAATTTATAACTTTTTTAAGTAATTATAGCTTTTAAATGAATATATTTATAACATTTGGGGACATAAACAAACCCCACTGCTTCTATACCGGAATATACCAGAAAAAAATTGATAGTTTTTTCAAAAGAAAATAATTAGGAAAGCAATTATTTAAGATACAAATATAAACTAGACTCTGAGTAGCCTAAATTAAGACTAGACTCTGAATGATACATTATCAGATCGCAATAAAACTATTAAACTAAAACCAAACGTCTTGAATATGTTAGTGCTCCTATGAGAAGTAACAAAAGCCAGTTGAAAACTACCTATGTCTATTTTCGATTCATTTTAACAAATAAAATTATTTATTCATTATAAAGCGCTCTCCTAACACAAAAATTCAGTATTATTAGTTCTGTTTTAATAATACATTTGAACGCATAAATATTTATTTGTATGATAAAAAAAACAGCTGAATCACAAAAACCGTTTAGTTATTTTCATTTTTTTCAAACTAAAAAAATCATTATTGTAACTAATACTTACCAGTTAAAGGTGGCTTATGAGAATGTATGCTACTGGGCACACTAACAATAGTTTTGTGAGCTTCTAAGTTTTTTGAATGAGCTTTATCTTTTTCTTCTCCTGAACTAACATATCCAAGTAGTAGATTTTCATAAGGTTTCTTTTGCTGAGAATCAATTGGGAAAACATAGTGTCCTTTTTTAGTTACCTATTTTTTTCAGAGAAATTAAAGCATAAGTTGGAATTTTATTACAGGATAAATTATTTGTGTTAGACAAAATAAATGCTATCTTACTTTAACCCAATGCCAGATGACAGATGATGTAACATTCCATTTCTGAAATAACTCTTTCTCAACAAAGGAGATTTGTTTCTTTTTGTTAGTAACCCAGACAATGATTAGACAACCGGGATTGCATAATTTTTTAATTGGTAGGTCTAATAATGAATCCAAATACATTGTATAATACCTAAAACATATTGACATGAGTTAATTCAGTATTGTGAACAAACTATTAAACAATATTAAAAAAATATGAAAAGAACTTAATTAGTGCAAGGTGAATTTATGGTCTTTGGATCAACTCTGAGTCATGGTACAGCTTACTAAAATATACATTTTTGTATTGGAAGGTAAGGTTGAAAGTAATACTTTGAAGCACTAACACAAAAAATTAGTCTACTTTTTAAAGTGTGACAGCAAAAGTATTAGGTAAGAGACTATACTACAGTGAGTCAAACTCTGAATTGATTATGAGGATGTTATTGAATGTGCTAAATGGTTTATTACGATATATTTGTGATTTCAAGAAGAGTTTGTTCAAATGAATAAATAAATTTTTTGGGGAAAATATAAATAAAAAATAAGGTTTGAGATCCCTCATTTATCAGGCATTAAATGAGTTTTGGACTGATAAGTACTACTGTAATTTTTTGGTGATTCTACTTTTAGAGCTGGTATGAAGTTAAGCAAGTCGCAAAGAAAAGTGCTCAATAAAACTACCTTACAAAATAAATTTTAAAGTTGAAAAAAAAGGACAACGCTTTTTCGTGGAGCATGTAAGCAATCAAATATTTCATTCAATAAAATGTAATTACTTAAAATATATAAGTACTTAACTTTAGCACATATAAAGCTTCTAACTTTTTATATTTTACTTTTAAATTTTTATAATTTTAACTTTTTTGCTAACCCAAAGTTCAACCTGGAGTAAAAGAGAAAGTTATATTTAATGACTCACAGGAAAGATATCTATTATTTATTAGCATAGTAAAGAATCTTCATTTTTTAGAAGACAAAGCTAAACCAATGAAGCTTTCAAAATATATTGCATAATCAGCTGCCTAGCAACACCAAGAAAGACACAAAATAATTTAGAGACCAACGGAAGATGGGCATCCCACATTACAAACTAAGTAGCGGTGAATATCTGGTACTGAGGGTAGAGGCAGAGGAGACAGTTTTAGGCCATTTATGTAAAGAGATATTTAGTTGTAAAGAGACATAATGGAAGATTTTTCAAATAGTAATTGTTGCAAGAGGTTCCAATTGTTCTTTCCTCCCATATATTTTAAGCATGCTAAAATATATACAACATTTAATCACTGTCAATTAATTGCTTTCCATTGTTGAAGTTACTTAAACATTTTGCCAAAAAAAAAATCAATATTTCAGCATCCTTTCATTAAAAAACTTTAAAAAAAATATTTTTATCAGGGAGATGTTAATACAATATAATTTTTTCCCAATATAGATATGGATGTAATTTTTTCATAGTATTACATTCATGATAATAGTAAAGACAAAAATGAGAAAAAAAAAACTTTTAGAAATAATATTGCATAAAAATGTTCTCAATCACGGAATCATTTAATTACATAAACCTGTAAATTTTCTTTCGCTGGAAATTTAAACAGTTATTTTATTTTAATTCTGGTATTTATTGCATTCTCTTGTAAGTATTCTCTTGTTTACAGAAAGAAAAAAAAATTTATAAAAGGAAAAACTTTATGTTGGTATTTAGCATTAAAATTTGTAAACAGTTCCAAATAGAGTTTTAACCAATTCAATAGCTTTCAATACTTGATTCATTTAGTGGCTTGGACTAATTATGAATTTATTCGTTAAATATTATTATTTCTCATTCAATTTGGAAAATATTAATATTCGGCATCCATAAAGTAATATAGTAGCTAGTGAGAAATAATGATAAAACCTTTCTTCTCAAGATTCATCATGAATTCTTTCATGATTAATATATACAGTTGTTGACATAATAATAACATTTAACAAATATTTTGTACACTATATGAAGCAACTTTGCGACCATCCACATTCGTCAAAGGGTTTTAATATTTACTAGAGAATGTTAACATTCATCAGATTTTGGCATCTACAACAGAATTTTGAGATTATTGATGTTCAATATTTTTTCTTCCAGTGTAGCAACTATATAAATAAAACTTTCTCCGAATAAGTATTTTTCCCAAAAAGTTTATTGTAATAAACAAAATGTTATAAGAGTGGATTAAAAAATATTTAGTTCTTTTACAGCTAGATAATTCTAGGCGTGAAGCTGATTGTGTGTTTTAGCTCATCTCCCAGCTAACCTAAGTAAATGTTAGAGTATTCTCTTGAACTGTTTTTATTTATAAAACTTGTATAAGCCAATTAATGAAAGTAGCTTAAAGTTCAATGAAAAATGGAGGAGATAAACTAATCTGTGAAGTACTTTTATATGCGTTACTTTTTGAATAAATAGAAAGATTTTTTTCCATGTATGCAATTACTTCTATTAGTCATATAGCCAATTGCTCTACAGGGTATTTTGAAACTCATGGGTAAAAATTTAAGCGGATAAAACAGATCCAAACAAGTAATTTAACCACACAATGCATAAGCCATAGAGCAAGTAATAAACCATGAAAAGATATCAGTAACTGTCACATGAAACAAAGAAACACCAAACGGATAGAGGAGGTATTTAATTAATTTTATTGACAGCATGTGTGGCAAAATTACAGAAACTGCTCAAAAGAGTGGCAATGCAGTTGTTACACTTGTAACGCAGCACATGTTATTTAATTAATGTTAAATTAATTTAGTATTTCCTCTATCCATTTGGTGTTTTGTTCTTTCATGTGACAGTAAAAGATACCTTCTAATGGTTCATTGCTTGCTCTCCATGAAAGCATTGTATGGTAAAAATTGTACTCGTTAAGATGTTTTCTATCACCCCTAAAATTTTCCTCCATAAGTTTAGTAACACCCTGCATATATGCTATTACTAAACATTTTTCATTCAAAAAGTTTATAAAAATTATAATAGATAACACATCTAATTATAGTTCAATGTTTCAACTTAGATTTTGAGTCTAGTTCCATTTCCAAAACTGAATTAGAACTTCTGAACATTTACTTAGAATATTGAAATTATTCATATGACTTTTTTAATTAATCATATACTTTTGAGAAAAAGTTAATAAAATTCTAATAAAATAAAAAGTTTTCTTCAAACTATTTTAGGAATATGTTTTGAACTAATAGTCAAAGGCATACAGAGCAACTAGTAATCAAATAAATAAAGAAAAAAAACATATTACCCTTTCTTTCTATTAACAGATTTGTTTCTCCATGGTGGATCCAAAAGAATAAGATCAAATTTGTCTAAAAAAAGAAAATAATACAATTTCATTAATAACAAAAGAAAAATCAATGCTTTTTTGCAATTAATAAAACATAACTTTTACAGCTTGAGTACATGCCTCTGTGCTTGCAGGAAATGCAAAAGTATATGCTTTTCTTATTATTTTATCTATAAGCAATGAATTACAAATTAAGTAATAACAAATATTTATTTATAAGCAATGAAAATAAAGTGCTGTTCTAAGCAATCACGTGTTCTGAATTTAAAAAGCAGCTCTTCAAATCAAATATTTAATTTCTTTTTAAAAATTTAATAATGAAATAAAACAGAATTTTACTTGAATGATCCAGAAGAACAGATATTTAAGAAAAACATTTAGCTTATATGATTAAACCATTTTTATCTCTTTAGATATAAAAAATATAGTAAACAAAAGATTGTTATCAGTAAATGACTGGACACTTGTTTAAAGAAATTAAATGTTTTTACTCCTCATAATACAAATAGTAATATCAAGACATGTGTAATACAACTACAGATTAACCTTTGCAATATATGCACTTTTATTTCAAGACTTTATTTCACAATTAATATGGAAAGTCGAACATTAACATAACTATTATTTGTTTTTTTAAAAAAAATATATAAATGTATAAATATTGGTTTGTTTTCTATAGTGCCTATAAGCCCGTTTCACAAATCAAAAAATAAAATGCCTGGCAAATTCTCTACAATCATGAAATTTATAATCGATATAAGCAACCAGACATAGTAAAATTCATCAAAATTAAATCAAATAAGGTATCTGGTTACTTCTTTTGTTCAGACCATAAATTTCTACAAGCCAGGTCACACTAAAAAGTGGGAAAAACTTCTACTTGGATTGCTTGATGACAATAAAAAAGATTGGAACGCACTTAAAGTAACTAATTGGAAAAAACAGGTATCTGTCAGACTCTATTGAACGAAACTTGTTGGGATGGCCCTGTTTAGGGCTAGAGTGCCAAGAAGAAGAAATATTCTACAAACCAGGTGTGTTTGTATGCATATATGTATGCAAATATATCGAATAAATTTTTAGAATATGTTTAGAACATATTATATAATGAATACATGTTTAGAAACAAAATTTCAATACATTAGTTAGAAGAGTAACAATATATATAAATTATTTAGAAGAGCACTACATATATATAAATTATTTTACAGAACAGATTCTACAAAAAAACAAATGTCAATATTGATAGTATACAAATAAAATTACGATTAGAATCCAGTAATTAAATATGAAAGATCTCTTCAGTTAAAACTGTATTTTATTTTAATGTTATTATTATAAATAAAGAAATTCAGCAAATATTTACATCGTACAAAAAGTGTTGAACATGAAAAATACTATTTATTCAATATTTGAGTATTATGAAAATTGTGTTTGATTTAAAGTAAATTTCAAAATGCTGACTTTGGTTTTTGTTAATAAATATACTGAGCAAGTTTAGTAACAGAATTATACATTATTTCACTACAATTCAAATCAGCAATTTATAATTTTGAGTTTGATTAAAGATTTTTAATGATAGTGTATATCTCAAAGTTAACCAATTTATATATTTTGGTTAAATTTAAAAGAGTTATTGCTTGTGATACTTTTATATTTTATGAAAAGTAACAATGGAAAATATGAGAAATAAAAATAGAAAAAAATATTTTTCGAAAAAAATTGTCAGAGTGAATTTTTTACATGAAAATAGTTATTTTAATGGTAGATTTGCACAACAAGATATATTAAATTAATACAACCTTCTAATAGATGAAGATCTTTTACATCAGATAGATGAAATGTGGATCGAGCAGGTAAGATATATTCTTCTGTTAGATATGATGTTAATGTTGAAAAATCACACTGGTTTTCATGAGAAATTATCTGCTTTTCAAAAGCTAGACAAACATGGAAAATGATTACTATATTTTTGCAAATTAAGATGTTATCATTCAATTCGACTGAAGTGCTTGTTACATAAAACACAACACTTTTTGAAAAAATTATTCATAAATTATAATAAAATAATTTTTAAAAATTTTCTTAAGGCAACTTAATGAATTAAAATCACATTTTAACAACTTTGTTTTTCAAAATAAATTGAATAATAATATAAAACGTCTAAATAATTACAGTTTATACTTTTTACTTTTATATGGTTTTAACGTGACACAGAAGTTAAGAAAACATTAATTGAAATAAAAACTGTAGTCATTAAATTTTAATTGCCTTTCAAACTCAGTTCCAAGCCTTAATTCAATGTTTCTATTAAAAGTTATAATTCTAAAAATATAATTTTTTGTTTATTCAAAAACAAATAAAATTGAAACAAAATCCTCATTATGATATTGTATTTGATCATAATAAAAATGTTTATAAAATTATATGTGGCATAATTTATCATGGCATAATAATATTGAAATTATTTAAAAGCCTCCTGGTGTAATAATGGATACTACCTAGAATACCTTATTGAGCCAGGAGCTCAATTCAATTAGATATACAAAACATTTTAAATTAAAAATGTCATGAAATGAAAGAATGCCCATTTAAAAACATTAAAAAATTTTGCTTTTCATAAAGTATAAAATTAAAAAAAAAAGTTCTACAGATCACACAAGTTTTTAATATCTTGGAAAAAAGAAGATCAATAAATAGTTTTATAAAAAATTAACTTGTCCTATTATTTATTTTTTTGATGCAGGAAAACTAATAAAAATTAATTACTATCTGTAAATTTCAGAATTATATATTATACTTATTCAAGAGGTTAAATGATAAATTTAATTTAAAAGTGGTAACTTATTAATACAATATATTAAAAAGCTATAGTTACAAAACTTACAAAGTGGAGTTACTGTTTTGGCAGATTCTCGAGCATCAACATTATTTTGAAACCACTCATTACTGCTAATGTCGGAATCATCTAAATAATTAATGGAATAAGCTTGCTTGATTAAGGTGTTGGCAGCAGTTTCAATAATTGAATCTACCTATGAGAAAATATAACGAAATTTTTTTAAAGCCTTAGTAAAAGAAAAATAATAGAAAAATAATAAATAAATAAAATACACAGTTTATCATAGCAATCTAATATTTCTAATGCTTACATGTGAATCGAAGACTATAAGCAGTTCTTTTTTTTTCTTTTTTCGTTTATTCTCTTCTTTACTCTAGAAAAAGAAAAAAACTTTTTTTTTAAGTTTTGAAACTTCTAAACAAAAATATAAAAATTATTGTTATACGATTCTGAAATTAGTAACTATTTTGGCATGTTTTTCACTAGAGATTAGTAAAAACTACAGAAGATAAAAGGAAATGGTAAGATATACACAGGAAAAAGTAAAACACACCTAATAACATTGAAATTTTATTTAATTAATGAAATTTATATATTTCATCGAATTATAAACTAAAATTAAAAAAAAAAAGAAAAAATAATCTTACAAAATAAAAATAAAAAGCAAGTAAAACGAGACCCTGCAGTATTTAAGTCAGATAATTATATGTGCAAGTGCACAAGACTTAATTTCCCCCACAATTTAAACAAAACTTGTCTAAACGGATAACTATTATTTATTTTAACTATTAAAGCATTTTAAATTTATTCTTAAAATAAGAAAACTTTATACATAAACGTAAAAAAAGAAAAGAAAAAATAACAGTTTTATTAACATTAACTAAGATATTGACTACAAAAAGTAATTTTAACAAGGTTCAAAGCAAAAATGACTTTTAAGAAATTTTTTTTTTTCTTCTCTTTCTTTTACCAATGAACGTAAACTAAACTACAATCAACTTGTATTAACTCAAACCCTGGTTACCTAAATGTTTTGATAATTTGAAGAAAATTAATTTCCTACTTGTAATAAAAAAAAACCTTGCTTGAACGTCTTCTTTTTTTACTCCTAAATATGTCACACATTTAAAACTACTGTTCACACAGAAAGTGAAGTTCATAAAATATCATACATAATATTCTCTTGAACTATGTCTTCTGCAGACTGTAAAGAAATAGTTGAACTATTATCCAGACTTTAGATATTTTATGTCCTCATTCAAAATAAAAAAAGATGTAAAGTTAAAAAATATACCATTTAAGGTTTTAAATATGAAAATTATTAACCAGATACAAATAAACACGGTCAGCCTCATTTAAGTAACAGCGGATTTTTAAAATTAAGTTAAATACTTTCTCACAATTTTTAAATGTTAAAATACATTTTATAATCAGTCTATGATAAAAACACAAGACATTGTTTTCTATAGATTTCTTAATTCTGATATATTCCACCTTTCTTATGAAAAATTGCATAAATTTTTAGTTTCTAGGAAGATTGCTGTAACTACAATCACCAATAATTTATGACATTCATTACCTCTCCTGAGAAGACATCATTTACTAAAGCGATTTTATGCAATTCGAATTCATTTTTGTTACAGCAAGATGAAATTTAATTTTTTTCTTCTTTCTAATTTGACTTAGTAAAAAGGTCAGTGTCATACTTAGAAAAATAATACAAAAAGAAACGTATTACTTTTGATAAAATTTACTAATAAAAATTTAATATTTCCTAACATATAGTGTTATCTCCAAAACACATTTATACTAAAAGAGAAGGAAAGGTTATTTAATCTAGATTAATTAACTTCATAAGTATTCACTTGGATTTTCAATAGTAACTTTGATGGGAAAAAATGAATTGAACAATTGATAAAATTAAAAAAGTTTTTTATTTAAAAAAGAGTTTATGTACAGACATATGCATTAATATACAAATCTTATTTATTTTTTCCAGAATCTAACTATCACCATGGCAACGGTTACTAGTGGTTACAGTTAAGTAATGTGGACAGGTTTTGTTCTATGTAAGCTAAAAGCTTGCGTACAATATTTTAAACACTCTCGAAATGGAGTCAAGAGTAGCAAATGGAAAATGTAAACAAGCAACTTTTCTCATTTGTTATTGTTTGATCATATTTAATTTGTAATTATATACAAAATATTAACATAGGCACTGCATTTAAATAGTAACATATTACTAATTTAAAAATGAGTGAAGTTAGTGAATGGGTGAGCGATGAGCTTCATAACATTCTAGGATTTAGTGATAAATATGCAGCGGAGTTTTTAATGAACTTGGCTACTAAAAGTACTAGTGCAGAAATATTGGTGGATAAAATCCGAGACACTGGAACTTTGTCAATAAATCCTAGCGTTATTAAATTTGCTAATGAGTTATGGGGAAAGGTACCACATGCTGAAATCAAAGAAAAACCCGCTAGAGTCCGAGAAAGAGAAATCGTAGAGACTTATAAGAAAAATATGAGTTATAAACTCATTGAAGATGAGGATGATTATACGCCTACTTACGAAACAAAAGAGCCTAAAAAAGGAAAAAAGCGTAAACATTTAAGGGAGAGAAAAGAATCTAGTTCTGATAGTGATGATCAAAAAGTAAGACAATCTAAGATGACACAAGAATCAGATTCAGAGAGTGATTTTGAAAAACAAGAAAGGGAGCGTTTGGAGGATTTAAAAGAAAGAGATGAGTTTTCTGAACGTTTGAAAAAGAAGGATAAAGAAAAAACTCGAAAAATTGTTGAGAGATCTGACAAAAAAGCTTTTGAGGAGGCTGCAAAAAGATTACGCTTGGAAGCTGAAGACAAAAAGAAAATAGTACCCAAATTAAGAGTAGAATCTCGTAGAGAATATTTAGCCAAAAGAAAAGAAGATAAATTAATAGAATTAGAAGGTGATATACAAGATGAAGAATATTTATTTTCAGATGTCAAATTAACTGAAAAAGAGAAAAAGGAGCTTCAATATAAAAAGAAAATTCTTGAACTTGCTAAACAACATGACAAAGCAAAACAATTAGAAAAAATTGATCGATATCATATACCTGAAGCATCTAGAAAAGAGCCACCTAAAAAGTATGAAGAGGTTGATGAAAAAGAAAGAGCACCAAATGCCGAACAATTAAAATGGGAACAAGAAAGATTGGGTTTCGCACAAATGAGTTTTGGTGCTAGAGATGCAAAGAAAAAACGTAAAGATAAAGAGTACGATTTAGTTTATGATGATGCTATTGAATTTGTTCAATCTATAAAAATGGCTGGTACAACAAATACATCAGCTCCCAGTGATGAATTGTCAGAAAGGGACAAAAAGAAACTTAGCATACAAGAAACAAGAAAAAGTCTTCCAATTTTTCCCTTTAGAGAAGACTTATTGAATGCAATTGAAAACCACAACATTCTTATTGTTGAAGGAGAAACTGGATCTGGTAAAACAACTCAAATTCCACAATATTTACATGAAGCAGGATATACTAACGATAAGAAAAAAGTAGGTTGTACTCAACCAAGGCGTGTAGCTGCAATGAGCGTAGCAGCAAGAGTTTCGGAGGAATTATCTGTTAAGTTGGGAAATGAAGTAGGTTATAGTATTCGATTTGAAGATTGCACCTCCGAGAGAACTATAATTAAGTACATGACTGATGGTATGTTACTCAGAGAGTTTCTTTCAGAACCCGATTTGGCATCCTATAGTGTAATCATAGTAGACGAAGCACATGAACGTACATTGCACACTGACATATTGTTTGGTCTTGTAAAAGATATTGCCCGTTTTAGACCCGACTTAAAATTATTAATATCTAGTGCCACGTTAGACGCTGAAAAATTTTCACAATTCTTCGATGATGCACCCATTTTTAGAATTCCTGGTAGAAGATTTCCAGTTGATATATTTTACACAAAAGCACCTGAGTCGGATTATATCGAGGCATGTGTTGTAACAGTACTACAAATACATTTTACTCAACCACTGGGTGATATTCTTGTATTTTTGACAGGTCAAGATGAAATTGAAACTTGTAATGAATATCTTCTGGAAAGAACAAGGAAATTAGGTTCAAAAATGAAAGAATTGGTAATTTTACCAATTTACGCTAACTTGCCGTCTGATATGCAAGCAAAAATATTTGAACCTACTCCACCGGGAGCTCGCAAAGTTGTAATTGCTACTAATATAGCAGAAACATCTCTGACTATCGATGGAATAATTTATGTAATTGATCCAGGGTTTTGTAAACAAAATAGCTTCAATGCTCGCACTGGAATGGAGTCACTTATAGTAGTACCAATCTCAAAAGCATCAGCCAATCAGAGAGCTGGGCGTGCCGGCCGTGTTGCTGCAGGGAAATGCTTTCGGTTGTACACAGCTTGGGCATATCAACATGAATTAGAGGACAATACAATTCCTGAAATACAACGCGTTAATTTAGGAAATGCAGTTCTTTTACTCAAATCACTTGGTATCAATGATATCATGCATTTTGACTTTTTGGATCCACCTCCACATGAAAGTTTAGTTTTGGCTCTGGAACAATTATATGCATTAAGTGGTTTAAACCATCAAGGTGAGCTCACCATGATGGGACGAAAAATGGCTGAATTTCCGGTTGATCCAATGATGTCTAAAATGCTTCTGGCATCAGAAAAGTATAAATGTTCTGAAGAGATTCTTTCTATAGCTGCTATGTTATCAGTAAACAATGCAATATTCTATAGACCAAAGGACAAGATAGTTCATGCAGACACAGCGAGGAAAAATTTCTTCAGTAAAGGTGGTGATCATTTAACATTGTTAAATGTTTATAATGCTTGGGTAGAATCTGAATATAGCACTCAATGGTGTTTTGAAAACTACATTCAGCATAGATCAATGAAAAGGGCTAGAGATGTCCGTGAACAGTTAGAAGGACTTATGGACCGAGCTGAAATAGAACTTGTGTCCAATCCTGATGATACTGTAGCTATTAGAAAGTCTATAACAGCAGGTTATTTTTATCATACTGCACGATTATCAAAAAGTGGACAGTACAAAACACATAGACATCAACAAACTGTAATGATTCATCCGAATAGTGCATTGTTTGAAGATTTACCTAGATGGTTATTATATCATGAGCTTGTAATGACTTCTAAAGAATTTATGAGACAAGTAATTGAGATTCAAGGAATTTGGTTATTAGAAGCAGCCCCTCATTTTTACAAAGCTAAAGACATTGAAGATTCATCCAACAAAAAAATGCCTAAAAATACTGGAAAAGCACAAGCTGATCTTGCTAGGAGTTATGATAGATAATTTTTTTAAGTAGTCTGTTAAAGGCCTATGTAAAAAAGTTTTTAATAATTTTTTTTTAACAATGTGTATTATGCAAATTTAGTATAAGTTAAAGAGTTTTGTTGGTTAAAAAATATTGTAAAACTGATAATTATTTTAATAAAAAATATCTATTAAAAAGTTAATAATTCTTAATGCTTTAGTCATTGGCTGTTTTAGCAAAGCTTATTTGAAGTATATAATGAAATGTAAGTTTTATTTTTCTCATTTTAAACTAATGTTTTTTTCTTTACAGACCTATTTTTTAGTTTTAAGTCAGATGTATCTTAGATTAATAATTAGAGAGATTGTTTCTTTTGTGATTATATATTTACAAGAAGGTTTGAGTTTCTTAAGTAAAGAAGTTTAATTATAAGTGAGCAAGTTTATAAAGTAAAAAGAAATATGGCCCCACACAATTCTTATTTTAGAAAAGAAAAAACAAACAAACATTTATTACTTTGCAAGTTCATAAATTTCAAGCCATGAAATGTATAAATCTAAATTGCAACAAATTAGAACATATCATATGGACAGTAGTCAAAAGTTGGGAACAAACACAGATCTAAACTGTGAGCTCTGGCAACAATTAAGTTTAAATTAAATTAATTCCCAGTAAAAAATTGAGAGTAAATTTTCTATTTTGTCTAGGGATAGGACTTAACATAAGTTATTGTAAAAGTTTTCTATCAAGACATTAAAAATATTTTTTTTCAATCTAGAGCTAATTATGGACATACATGATGTTAACCAAGTCAATGTAATATAGATATTAAAACAATGTCAGGTCTAGATATTTACAAGTTAAACTAAAAATATAAATAGAATGGTAACTTAATGAACTTTGATTAATGGCAACAAGATACATTATATTTTACTATGAGAAAGATTTTTAGAAAAAGCAAATTCGTGTTTTGATGCAAGTCCAGAAAAGTAATGTATTGTGTTATTATTTTAACAGAAAATTAAGTGTGCTTTAAACTTATCTAGCCTTAAAACTTTTTTCCAAGTATTCAAGTGTTTTCTTATAGTTTTATGCAATATTTCTGCAATAAAATTCTATTTTTCTACATGCGAAATATAGGATTGTTCAAATTGTGAGAAATGAAATGCCGCTATTTTTTATGATAAGCAGATGTCCTAAAATTCAATAAAAAAAATTATTAGTGTTAATTTTATTTAAATAGATAAGTATATTGAATAAGAAGTGAATATTTAGAGCATATAACATTAAAAAAAATAGAATTCAGGATTAGTTGATGTTAACATTATTCCCACTTTTACTTATAAACTTAAAGGGTCAATGGAATGATGGTTAGAAGATCCAGAAGAACAAAATATGAGCTGTTGTTATAGGAGATAGAGTGGTATGATAACGAAAAAGATTTAAACAATTAAACTCTTATTGGTATATAATAAAAGTTATGTTTTATTTTGTAATTTAAAATGGAGTTACAATATTTTTCCAATAATATCTTTGATAACTAATGATCTAATAATAAAGATTTAAATAATTATTTATTTTTCATGTCATGAAAGTATTTTGCTTAAAAAATTACAAATTAAAAAAGAAACTAGAACATCATACTTTATCTTATGCACTGTGTAGCGAAAAAAAAAACATTTTTAAAGAAAATATTAAATTTTCAGGAAAAAGAAAGTTCTTGTTTATATTTAAATTATTTAGTATATGAAAAAAAATAGTAGAATCATCCATTTATTTATTTTCAGAAAATGAAACAAAATTTATCTAACTTCCTTTTCACAATCAGTTATATGCTTCCTTTCATAATGTGGTTTACACTGAAAGTAAAATAATTTTTATATTCTCTTCTTATCACTTGTTTGTTAGTAATATTTGTAAATGAGGAAAAAAAAAGTTTACATTTGGAAAAAAGCTTAATTTTTCTAATTTCATTAAAAGAAATTACATAATTGAAAATATTTTATACAATTTGATAAGTAAATATCTAATCAGTATTGTCAAAAAACAAACTTTTTTAAGCATTCTAATTTTTTTTATTACAAATCACAAAATTTTTTTTTATAACTATAAATTAAACATATAATATCACGAATTTGTGCTAATCCAAAGCTCTATATAATATCTGATTTTATTTGGAAATACAATTGAAAAGTATGTTTTAAAAATATTCATATATAAAAATACAGAAATTATTTAGTTTCTTTGTGTTTGAGAATAATTCAAAGACCCTATTTCTGATTAATGAGAACTTTTTAATAAACAGACTAATATAGGGTAGACTCAAGGCTATCAGGTTATCTAATATAGTGGAAAGGTCAGCCGAATAACAAAATGGCAAGATAGTTTCGCTTCCTCTGTATAATTTTAAAAAAAATGTCATGCAGAAAGATAAATATAACAAAAGTGCACAAAATACTCAATGTTTATTAATAAACTACACATGTGAAAGACTAAGAGTCAAAATGTACAGGCGACCATTTTCACATTCCTCATTTAGTCTCCTATACCTCCCATGATGAATTTTACAAACAGCCGGTTCTATTATTACTTGTTTTTTACTGGACTGGATAGTTAGGAGCTCATTATATAGTGTATGTAATTGGAGAAAAGAATATATCTCTAATTCTTGTCAATGAAGTAATATATATTACAGTATCATTACAATATTATTACAGTGTCTCACGAACATGAAGTAATTTTATGCGTGATGTCAATTAATGTCACTTTTATTAATCAGATACATTTTTTATGCCTTATTGTTATTTCAGGTGTAGTTTTACAATAATTTTCTTTAGTTTGATAAATTTTGTTCAATGCTTCTGTTATTCATTTTGATCACATACCCATTTCGTAGATTTTTGTATCACATAAGATTTTAAATTTTATATTGACAAATGGATAAAGAATTTTCTCTATATTAGATTATCTTTGGAAAAGATCTACAACCTCATGTTGCAGTCAAATTGCTGTAAAGACGATTTATTTATTTTTAGAGTTAAATGATTTTTTTTGATTCCTCAATTATTTTTATTGGATAATTTTAGATTAGAAAAAAAGTTATTTTCAAAAAATACTAAGCATCTCAAACAAACAAACCTCTTCTCCTCTCTTAAAGTTAACTAATTTTTATGAAATAATATTAAATGCAAACTTAAAAACATAATTTTTCATTTATTTAAAATAGTTCTATCATTTATAACTGGTAAACTTGTTTTTACACATAATTACATCAGAAGGGATCGTTTCTATTGACGTTATATTTTATTCATAGGTTCGGTTTAGAACAAAACGTCAACACAAGTGGCAATTCCGTATCAAGGAAATGACACTGACTATTAAAATCAACTGCGAAAAACTATGTACCTTTGCTAACATTTTGAAGTCAATAGTGGTAACCTCTAAGAACGATCAACCTCCATTAATGACCATTTTACTATGAAACAGAGGTTTCACTGTATATCAATACCTATCTGTATAATTTAAATAGACTTTGAAAAACTTATCTTGCATTATATCATGACTATCATCCTAATTTTAGATCAAAGTTTGTGACTGTTTAAAATAGATTTTTTTTATGTTTCTTAGGTATAAAACTCATTCCTACTATAAATTAAGCTCATTGCCATACAATCACTAATATCTTACAGAAAAATAAAACAAGAACAGGAATAATGAACATTAAGCAGATTTGGAGTAAACACAAGATTTTTTGTTGTTGTTTTCTTCTTCCATTAAGTAATATTTGTTTTCTCTTTTTTTTAAAAAATGTAACAGCACTTTTATTATGACAACTAGGACTGGGCGATATTAGAAACTATATATCGTGATGCATCGTCAGTTTTGCATCGCGATATAGCGATGTATCGCGATATAGTATTTTTGAATTTCATTTACTTGTAAGGCAAAGAAAGTCAGATTTCTATTAAAACTTCATACTCAGATTGATTTAAATCAATTTATTAATTTGAAGATATATATGTTTTGCTAAAGATATTAAATAAATTGACTACAATGTACAAATCTCACTTAAAATATTTAGTGGAATGTTTGTTTTGAAATCCATAATAAGCGTAAAACAAAGTGTTAAAAACTTTTTTTTAAAGCGTTTTTTACAAATTAATATTTTCTTGTACTATTATGCATAAATAATTACATAATTATTAAGTTCGATCGTAATGTTCAATTTCTAAATGAAACGTTAAAAATTATTTGTATGTTTAAAACAAAGTGCTAAATAAATTTTAGAAAAAAAAAACGCTTTTAAAACACTATTTTTTATTATTATCATTTCAGTTATTATAGTTCTATTATAGTTCATTTACGTCACACTAGAGCTGCACAATGGGCTATTGGCGACGGTCTGGGAAACATCCCTGAGGATGATCCGAAGACATGCCATCACAATTTTGATCCTCTGCAGATGGGATGGCACCCCCGCTTCGGTAGCTCGACGACCTGCACGCGAAGTCGAGCACTTTACGGTAGAACAGTTTAACGAGGACCAATACCGCACACCCTCGGTCCCTACGCAGACTGATCCAAGTGGTCACTCACCCGCACACTGACCGCAGCCAGTGATGCTTGACTTCGGTGATCTGCAGGGAACCGTGTCTTAACGATCAGTCCACTGCGGGACCTTATCACTTCAGATAAATAATTAAATTAAATTAAATAATGAACGAAAAACAAAGTAAGATTTAATTTCTTAAAAATAAAAAAATTTTGATATTCGATAATATATTTAGCTAATTCACAAATAATATGAAAAGAATATTTTTTTAAAAAAATCATTATACTCTCTAATAAAACGAAGTACTAAATGATTTAAAAAATGAATAAAATACGAACCTTTCAAATTTTTTTGTATAAACAAAGTTGATTGACTTATGTCCAAATCCAAATGACAAAAATAAATTTTGTTTTAACTTTAGTTCTATAAATAAAAACAACAAGATTTATAAATTTAAAATCAGAAATAAAAACTCATTAAATTATTAGAAGTTTCATCCAAAAAGTTTTTATTAATTAAAAGAAAGTAAAAAAATAACCTAACAAATTCAATTCTTTATGGGCTCCTAAATTAGATTGCCGATAATTTTCACATTTAAAAATAAAAAGAAGTTTTTTTAAAAAGCAACTTATCTAATTAATGAAGAAACTCTTCTTTATATATTCTTTTCAATAATAGATTGCCTTCAGAACAAGGCAGCATCGGCGATCATGAAGTTAGTCCCACTGAAAATAATCTATAAGAAAAGTCGCGACAAAGAATAAAAAAGCTAAGAAGTGCGACAAGGATCATGCAATATAACGATATGTGTTCTCTTAACTCTGATTCTACAGCTCACCAATCAAGGCCATTTCAACATAACGAAACGAACATCGTCCTCCACAGAGCGAGTCGACATCGGAACGTAAGAGAAGAGTCTTATATCGCTATATCGTTAACTTATATCCTTGCGTGTCTTATATCGTTTTGCGCTCATTGTCTTTACGCGACGGCTTAAATCAGATTTCTGATGCATCGCCTTGAATGAAAGTCGCTGTATCGTCTTGCCGATATATGCGTTCAATCGATAAGTCTCGATACATCGATTTATAGCCCAGTCCTAATGACAACATATTTTTTTTAAAAAAAACCATTCACAACATATTTTAAAAAAAATATAGAAAGCAAATATTGTTTTCCTTTTCTATCATACTTCCCCACCCCCTCTTATAGCTATAATTCAATGTTCATTCCATTTTTTCTTTATTTTTATAAAAGAGCATTTCTGATAAGACTTTTGCTCTTTATCATTATTTTTGTTGAAAAAGGAACTTGTCCTTTTCAACAAAAAAGGAACTTGAATAAATTGATATTAAAAACTGAGGTTTTAGATTTAAGGTTTTTTCTTCTTCTTTTTTTTAATATTTGTTTTAATTTCTTTCAACTTTGATTTTTTAATTGCAATTATTCCTTTAAAAAAATATTTGTAATATTTCTTATTCATAACTATTACACTTTAAGATCCATTATTTTTTATGAGCAAAAATTCTGAATAAACCTTTGTTCTTTTATCAACATTTTTACAGTGGCACAACATTTTTCTAATATATACATAGTATAATATGGAAAACTAAGATTTTCTATTAAATAATTAATGCAAATGATAATTTTGTTTAGGTCAATATAATAATAGTGAATATTTTTTATGACACTTAAAATGATTCCAATTTATTGAAAATCCAGAAATTTATGATTGTTTTTAGATTTTGATTGGGAAATTCCATCAAACTGTACTGTTTGATGTAAAAATGCGACTTTTTTGTAAAAAAATAATTTATCAATATGTAGTCCCAACCCTGTCAAATTTTAATGTCCGTAATTTAATAAAACCATTTTGGTGTTAAGCTTAATTTCAGTAAGTAAAATTTATTATTTCATACATAATTAAATTTAATTGACCAAACAGCAAAAACAAAATTTTTGTGGATGAAAAAAGGCAAATTATGGCCCAAGATTTTAAATGTGAGTTTTTCAGGGACCTCTATAATGAAACACCTTTCTAATAATAATAGGTAAGCACAAAAAATTTATAATATAGTTCTTAATTACAAAGATACATTGCAAATTTTTACTTGAAAGAAGAAATTGGGATCAATGAGAAAAAGGTAAATATGAGGCTAAGTAACAGCAGATTTATTAATGACTAAATTTCGTTTCATATCAGAAAAAAAGTTGTAAACTTAAGACATAGACTTAAATAACAAACAAGCATATTTTAACAAAGTATATTTCATATCGATCTAATTTCACTACCTGAATTATATTTCTTTTAAGCAGTTTACTATCTTGAAGACATTTAGCTTTTTTCAAAGCTGCGCTATTCATTAAAAAAGGCGTCTTTATGTCGAAAAATTCTGATTTAATTTCGTACTTATATATTTTATCTTTATTAACGCAAGTACTATAAATATTATCAAAGTATTTTTTACAACATATAAACCACCCATAGTTATTTTGTATAATTATTGACATATGCGCACAAATTATTACATTCGATAGCAACAATTAATTACAATTACAAATTTGTTCAAGTTACATGATGTTATTTACAAGTTGAGATACTAATTATAAGTTGTTTATTAAATGCGTTTCCGTATGCTCATTTTTGCTAGAAATAGCAAGTATTTTTTGTAACAAGTATTTTGTATCTGTTAAAAAATATTTATCCCAAATATGGCTATAGTGCTGATGACACTAGGCAACCAAGTGGAGGCAACTAAGTTAAGAAACCGGTTTTTAGTTTCTCGTTTGTGATCACACGTTACAACCTTCGCTTGTTCAACCAACTCTGAATAGTCCAATACCAGAACGGCACAGGTATTTGACTATTATAGTATATAACAGTCCAATACCAGAACTTATATTTTTCAATAAAGTTTATTGCTAAAAGCTCTTTTAATTACCATGGAAGCGATTATTGACGATGTACTTGAAGTATAGGCGTTGAGCTGATAGCTGAGGCTCTGAAAGAAGAAATAGAACAGAAAAAAGGTGATTTAAAAGCAAAATAATTTCTTTCGTTATTTGCTTTCAAAATTTCATTAGTACTCGGAAATATCTGTCAAAGAAATATCTATCAAAATCTGTCAAAATGAGTTTAAAAAGCTAAGCGTTCAAGCTATATAATTTTGAATTTTCAAATATTTAAACACTTGTAATTAGTAATATGCTAGTTTTTTCTTTTCCATTCACTTTTAAAATTCAATAATAATTTGTAACTCTCAGTATCTCCACAGAGGAAATTAGTTTATAGGGAATTAGTTTATTCGCATAATCTTTGTTATTTATGTCCCTAAGACAAGGATACGTTTGAAAAATTTCAAAAAAAAAAAAATAATACATATATCACTAGAATTCCATTTAAAACTAGTCATAGTTAGAAGATTAAACCAAGTTCAAATTTAAAAGATAAAATTTCAGGATGCGTCAGAATCAGCACGCGTATTTTGTTTACTAAATGGTTGCTAGTTAAGGTTGAAAGTATTTGGAAACTACTATATGACACGTTTCAACTAATCTGGTTGCTCCACTAAAGTTGAAAGGTTTTAACTTCAGTTGCTAGTTGAAAGCAGGTTGAAAGCAACTGGGCAACCGTCATGTAACACGTTTCAACTTCACCGAAACCGCTAGTTGCTTTCAACTAGGTTGCCTTGTGTCATATAGCCTTTATGGATGGTGTTTTCTACACTAGGAAGTGCTGTAAGCTCCATACCGCCTGTACTTCCGGGGTACTGTTTCCGGTGTGTTTTTAAGCCATTTGGCTCACAACGTGAACATTGTGTTTTGAGATTCTTGCAAACGTGATATTTGATTACTTATTACTTGTGTTTACAATGCTAACAATACTTGTGTTTGCAATGCTAACGGTGCTAACATGTACGTGAGATGATGCACAGCGTGCAACGCGAACAAACAGTAATAAACAAATGGAAAGAGGCCAAATCAGGATTGCCGAAAAAGCGAGTTATTCGAAATCTAGCAGCTATGTCACCTTTTTATTAACAACATATCTATTAATAACTAAAACAAATTTTCTTTTCAAACTCACCAGAATTACTTAAAAACATTAATATCTTATGAAATACTGCACATTTGAGCTCAGAAATTATCTAATTTACTTCTTTTACTGAAAACAAAATTATCCGCTTGAAAATATCATCTCGCAGAATAAGCTGTAGTAAGCAGTTGCAAACTTTCTAACCGAAACTAGAGCAGATATGGAGCTCGAGATTGTTATTGTTTACATTTATATTGAAAACACCATCCATGGATGGTTGACTGAATGTAAACAATTCGCGATTTCAAGGAACTATAGGGGGCGTTGTTGTATTGTATGAGACGAATACCTGCGATTTCTACATGAACAGTCATTCAGTTACTCTAAGGCTACTATACTAATTCAGGGGCTCTAAGTTACTCTGGAGACGTCTTTAATGTAGCGCGTAGCATTGTAACGTCCCTCCTTTATTGTCGGGGGTGGAGTTATCAACCATGTCAACCGTCATCTATGAAAAGGTACCCCGACATAGAGTCGAGTTAACATGTCTTATATACTAGTGAATTGNAAATAAACAGAAAAAAATATGTATCTTCTTATAAGAGTTAAATTGTTGTTGTAGTTCATATACGTCACACTAGAGCTGCACAATGGGCTATTGGCGATGGTCTGGGAAACATCCCTGAGGATGATCCGAAGACATGCCATCACAATTTTGATCCTCTGCAGAGGGAATGGCATTCCCGCTTCGGTAGCCCGATGATCTGCACGCGAAGTCGAGCACTTTTACGGTAGAACAGTTTAACGAGGACCAATACCGCACACCCTCGGTCCCTACTCAAACTGATCCAAGTGGTCACCCACTCGCACACTGACCACAGCCAGTGATGCTTGGCTTCGGTGATCTGTTGGAAACCATGTCTTAACGATCAGTTCACTGCGGGACTATAAAAGTTAAAACCTAATGCCTGAGAAATAGTTTTACTAAACTTAATGATATAACATGAAAGGCATATTTAAACTTTACATTCCATAGTTTTAAGAATCATATTACTTCAAACATTAAAATAAGCAAAAAGTACACATGAGCCTCATAATTTAATATATTTAATTTTGTAAAAATAATTTTATGACAACATTTATCAAAAAATTTTAAGTTTAAAAAAAAATCATTATTTGGAAACTAAAAACGCAAAATAAAGAATGCTTACGGAACAAAACAAAAAAAAAATCTAAAAACTCCTCACATTAAAATAAAAAAAACTTTCATTTTTTTAAATTCATATTCGGACGTAGAAAACCATTCTATAGAAACTTATCATCAAATAATCCTGGACATCATCTTTTAGATTCCTTGTTGCCTTATTGTTTGCTGATTTTTGACGCAATTTTTTAGAGCTGCGAAAGTGAGTCTTTGGGATTTGCCAAAAACAGAACAAGATGCAATTTTATTTTTTCAGGAGCGAAATATTTTACCAAAAAAACGAAAATTTACCAATTCCCATGACATGAAACTTTATCTTGGTAAACGTACGTTTTGGAAATGTATTTTATTTGGACAGTACAGGTGAGAGAAAATAGAGATTGTTTTGAATCTATGTTAAACTCTATGTTGGCCCATTTTCTACCGACATCCGATTGACTACTTTGATTTTAAATAAAATGTTTTGAATTTTGAAAGTGTCTTGATTTTGAAAGTGTCTTGATTTTAAATAAAGTGTTTTATTTTATGATTTGTCGCAAAAATTTTAGGTGTAGAAGATTGGCGGCACTTAAAAAGTATCAATTATGTTGCTGCGGGGGCGTTATTACGTACGTATCGAATTTCTGTTCTATAACTTTCTGAATCATATTACTTCAAACATTAGCATATGCAAGAAGTTTACATAAACACGTCATGTTATACCATTTAAATCTTCAAAAAAGTATTTTGACAACAATTTTTATCAAAAAATTATAAACTGAAAAACGTAAAATGAAGAATTCTTAGGATACAAAATCGATTTTAAAAATTCCTCATATTGAAATAAAAAAACTTTCATATTATATCTTTTTTTATTCTTATAGTTCTTAATCAGACGTAAAAAACCCTTCTGTAGAGAACTAACATCAAATAAGAAAAAAAAATTATTTACAAGCAAATTTTCTATTATAAAAATTCTAACACTCACCTGCTTTATAAATTTGGAGAATTCCAAATCAAATGTTCTTCGATTGAAAATTTTATTTTCAAATAATTTATACATAGACTATTCCTTCATTACTTTTCGATAACATACCATACAGCAAAATTTTATAATTAGTTGAAATTATTCTTTCAAAACTAAAAAAAACTTACCAAAAAAATGATAAAAATTTATTAATAATCAGCACAAATGATACTATTTCAAATAATTCGGATGATTCTTTATTGCTGTTTTTCGAATTATATAGATAAAGAAATATATACTATTCTACAAAGAAGAAGAATTTTCTATAACTATTACAGGGCTGTACATTCTGAATTCACATTTATTCATTGGAATGAAGAAAGCAATGTTGACTTTATTTTAATTTGTAATGAACTGAAGGCAGAAAAATGTATTTTACCGTAATACTCACATCTGTAACAGTATGCGATTCCGAAATCAGAAGTTATCAGTTGCAAGTTTGTTGATAATAGAAGTTAAAAACTTTTGTGGAATTTTTCTTCAAACGTTTGGCGTGCTCTGTTTTTGAAAGATTTACCAATGTTCTGTAGAAATTTTTCAAGTTCTTCGGCCTTTTCCTTAGGGAAATTTTGCTTCTTATTTGCTGCTCAGAAAATAGCGTCTGATTCTGCCAATGATTCTGATGGAACTAAATGAAAACTTAATAAATAAATACCTTATATTTTCAGGCTCCCGCTAGAGGGCGTACTCAAGCGTTGCGATCGCGAATAACAAGCTTCTTAAAACCGGATAAAATTTGAAAAACTTCCGGTGTATTTCTCCCCCTATATTAGGCATGCGAAAGCGTGTGTGAGCCGGCTTAATGTTCTAGGAAGTTGTGATTAAATTTGCGCTTCATTTTACCTTTCATAAGAGTTTCCTGTAATTTACAAATTCAAACTAGTTTTGAGCCTAAAACAAATTTAATAAAATTAATATCATAACATAAATAAAGTGTAAGGTTTTCCACATTTTGAGTGTTATCCCTTATTTGGCTATATTTGTGTAAATTATCACCCTTTGATATTTTTTGGGTTGCATCATAGCATGCTTGTAAAGTCTTTCGAATTCATTTGTTGTTTGATTTGTTGAAATTAAAGTAGAAAGAATGATTTATTTTGTAAACACTATTAGTATAATAGTATTGGATGGCTCGCTTTTCCAAGTTTAGCCGTAAAAATCAAACGGAAATAGTAACCCGGAAAACTTACTACGAATTTTAACCTCTAGCGCCATCTGTGCTTAGTTTTACACTATCTACCATCCATTGCTCAACCAAGGTTAAACTGTTTCATACTGCATGCAAAAATAAATAAAATTAAAAAAAAAAAAATCGCGGAAGAAAGTTGGAGAATAGAACGAGAACGTGATTAGAGAGGTTTTCATGGGTAAATATATTTCCCAAATTAAATTCTCATTCGCACCTCCGAATTCACATCCACGAATTTTTCATATACAGTGCAAATGGTCCTTTAAAATAATTTTTAGAATTGTAGCACCAAGAGTTTGGGGGTTAAGTAAACCTTATTTCCCAATTTTCACTAAAATACTAGAGTGTTAATCCCATAATGTATCTAAAAATTGTGTAACAAAATACTCCTTGTTATCTGAATTTAAAAGTTTCTTCAAAAATTTAGAACAATGTTTAACGAAAATATAAATAAAGCTTTTATTTGTAAGATATTTAAGGTTACATGAACAAATAATAATAAATTATAAAAACTGTACAATATGCACAAGTAATGTATCAACAAAAAATGCATGAACTATGAAAACGATATAAATAGAGCAATATATCATCGTTTTACTTTCATTAAAAAAAGGTATATACTTACAAAGTAGTATGAATTTATTTTTAATTTTTTTGAAATAGGGTAAATAATATCTTTTTCAAAAACTAGTGTTTTTTCTGAGTGATATGAAATATAGAGAAACAAGTTTTTAGCAAAACTAAAAGTATTGAATTATACTTTCCGTTAAAAAGTCAGAAGTATTTCTATTAGGAAATGTACTTTTGTATGGAATAAAGATATCTCATGCAAATAGAAGCTCGAGCCACAGGTTGACTGAGATTTCACAGGTTTATAATTTTATCTGTGAAATGATTAGCAAATCAACAGCACTAATCTGATAAACTGCATTGTTTAAAAATATTCGTTGAATTTGCCCTCAAGAAATTATTTTTCCAAGAAAAAGTTTGCTGCAAGAAACTGCAACAACTTAGTATTTCTCCATTTTCGTCGCACTTTCTTCGTCTTTTGATTTCTTTTCTGTTTCATATTCCTCTGGGTTGTTGTAGATTTCTTCATAGTTAACCGTAGGAAGTCGAGCAAGCCACCTATAAATATTTTATAACACAATTTACCACAAATTTGAAATGTCGTATATTAGTTAATACATAATAATTTAATATCTATCAAATAATGTAAGATATTTCAAATTGCAATTTCAAAATTTTGAAATAAATGGATTTTCCTACTAATATTGAACAATATAGATATTTTTCTGCTTAGATATACATCTTATTGAAAGCTATAAACGTTTTTTTTTAAACTATAAATTTGATTGAACTATTTTTCATTAAACGATGTATCATTTTTAAGGCTAAAACAATTTACCAAAGTTATATCGAAATTTTATTCTTAATTCTATATGATGTCGATGCACTATAATAATTATGAATCGTGAACCATACTATCGTTCGAATTGGCTGCAACTTAAATATATAAACCATGTCTTAACGATCAGTTCANACTGAACGTTGCATATTTCTTTTTTTTCAATATTTTTGCAGCGAGAAAAATTAAAAGCCTCAAAAATTTTGATGATGTAATGTCAAGGTAGTACGATATATATACATATATATATATATAAATATAAAACTCTTTTTTTTTGTATTAGGTTCAGTTAGTTTAGGTTTTCTTAATCATTGAATATTGTGCACTTGGATTGCGTATAACTTTTATGGTTGACTTTGTAAAACTATGTAGACATTCTGTAAAATTTATTGCTATTTTACAAGCCTGATGTCACATGAGCTGTAAATATTGGGTCTATATGCCACAGGTGGTGCTTCGGCCGGGTGCCGAATCTGGGTTACCTTCTCGTGGATTATTATGACTTTGTATCTAAACTTTCCGAATATCACCTGAGGGGTGGGGTGAACTGATTGAAGATTTATTATTTGAGTTCTTGCATGGCATAGTGTTTTATGAGGAATTCCAACATTTGATTAAAAAAAATATGTCAACTAACATAAAAAAAAATAATAATAACCACAAATAAATGCGAACACAATTTTTAAAAAAGTATTTCACTTTTTTAGTGACGAAAAATTTTACTTACGCAAAGACACCCAATGGTATTATAAGTAAAATACCCATTATTAAGTATATTAATCCTGGATAAAAGTCCAAAGTAGCATTGAAAACTTGAGAAGCAACTGCTGTTGACAGGATTGGGATTAAGCTTTCCGCTGTTGTTAGAAATGCAAATATTTTACCTGAAACCAAGAAATATCTATGCATAAACTATTTTTGCAGTTGCAGCAGATTTTGAGCTATACATATTTTTCAACACAGAATTGCTGTAAGAAATACCAATTTAACATCGTTTTACAATATTAACCCCTTGTCACATGTATTGCTTTTTAGATAAAAAAAAAATTGATTCAATAGGTTTAACTATAATTTTAATAGGTTTATTCAGTTGCAAATAAGTGTGTAAACTGTTATAAAAATAGAAGTATGAGAACAGAGGATCATAAAAACATTCAATTTTCAACAAAAAAATACATTGACTTTTGATACACTGACTTTTTATGGTTTTATAGCAATATTTTGAGAGGTTGCCTTTTTGACGTTACCTACCTCACGTTCACTGTAAAACATTTCGGATCAAATTGCGTTATGAAGTACAGGTACTTTGGTATCATCATACAGGTACCATCATCCGTAAAAATTATTTAATCATAAAATAAATTTTTTCCATAAAATATTAAGCGTCATTTTTACAGCAAGATTTATTTAATTAGAGTGAATTATTGACTTTTCGGTAATTATTACTGTAATAATTATGGTTCGTTAGAATTTTTGCTGAGTAGCATGTTCCGATAAAATATGGATTTTAAGGTAAAAAGTAACGGCCCTCCTGAGCGCCGGTTCCTTTATCATAATTTGATCCAGAACTTTCTACAGTGTACGTTTCTATATAAATTTTTCTTAAATATTTTCTTTCCTTATTTATCTTTAGATTTAGAAATTTTTTTAAAACATGTTACATGTGTATGTTACATGTAGCATAAAAAGCTTCTATTAAACGTTTTATGTTATCCTAATTAATTATTCTAATCGAAATATTTTCTCACACTTTTAAAAGCCACATCCTGTTCTTAAATCTATTTTTGGCCCAAGTATGCATAAATTTAAATAAAGACATTTTTCCCTTTAAAGCTTCGTGGGTATCAATCAACCTAGTTCCTAAACCAATAGTAATTTCTGAGATTTCCCTCTTTTCCCTAAATAGAGACATTTTCGGATTTTTTGCAAGATTTTCCCTACCAGAAAGACTGATCGCTCATGGAGTGAACTACACACTTCTCGTTCACCACTCATCAAAGAATGACCTACTTTAGGGAATATCAATTGTTTGCTTATTTTCAATGCTGACACTGAAACTTAGTAGGTGTTGTTTATTGGTTTTTCGAATATTTTGTGCCAGAAGGTTCCTTTACGTTTTTGTTTTCTTTAAAGTATTTAACCTTAAACAAATCATTAGTGTTGCTGGGTATTCCGGGCAATGCAAGAGGCACTTCCCTTTGAAAAAAGCATCAGCTTTGTTATGTTTTCTGGGTGAATGTGTACTGGGCAGTAGCACTTAACCTTAAAAAAAATATTAGTATACGGTATATCGAACAGCAGCCCTTAACTTTTAAAATATATCAGTGTAGGCTATACCGGGTAAATCTGAACCAAGTAGCGGCACTTCACCTCAAAATCAGTGTTGGGTATACCGGGCTGTGGTATTTAACTTTAAAAAGAATATCAGTGTAGAACATACCGGTCTAGTGGAAATCGGGAACTGGTACGTAACTCTAAAAATATGTAGGGTATACCGGGTAAATGTCTATAGTGCGGCTTTCAGGAGAACTCCAGACACTCGTCTCGCGTCACGGCGTGGTTTCGAGGAAAGGTCACTTCGATAGTTTCGTCTTAATTTTAGCGTAGGTCGTCGTGAGTAAACCAATCGACACCTTCTTTCTTCCATTTTACCCCCATTAGAAATGTGCTCTAGCTTGTTACCATAGCAGCAGACAACCCCAGACTTTAAATCTGGAGGAGCTCTTCTCACAGCCACAACTTCTCACTATACCGGAGTATTTAACCGTAAAAAAACACCAGTGTAGGATAAATCGAACAATGGCACTCACTTTCCTTGATTAATCCAACTGTTAAATATTCTAAACAGTTATTATTAACGATTGCCACCTTATTATTTATCATTCATCAATACATATGATAATATGCAAAAGAAAAAAAAAAGAATTTTAAAGCTATTATTATAAATTAAAACGTAAGCAAAATCAGTTGGTTTAGTTAATAGTTTATTTCATCCTTGTTATTTGTTTATTGCCCTTTCTGTTTATTTCACTTTTTTACTAAAACAGTTAAGGGGTTTGATCAAATCACTTATTTTTTTAAGGGAAATGGCTACGCGGAGTTGTTATTTATAACCCCTTCCATGAATTGATTATTTGCCTTAGGGATTTAATCAAATTTCCGTATACATTATTTCCTTGCGTCACGTTTGAAATAGATTACTTAAATAATTATGCTTTTACGCGTTGATAGCTGTGCTCTTATTACTTTATTTCTTATTAACTTAATACGCAAATTAGTAAGTTATTTGGTTAACATTTGCGGCGTGATATACAATTTTTATAATTTTCAGGTTTTTCATGTTTTGTGATTTTTTTTAACAAAATTGAGAGAAAAAAAATTATACGATAAAGTATAAAATTAATAATGATTTAACAAAAAACACTCAAATTAACTTAAATATAAACTATAGAAATTTTTGTGGCAGAAGTCGAATTTTCGGCCATAGATGGCGCCACTGAAAAACAAGAACAATCGCACCCCCTCTGCCTAAACAGGCATACGACAAAAAAAAGAAAAGCTGAATCGAAGCCGACCGGTCTGTGTAGGAGGCAGGGAACTGTCCTTTGCATCAGAAAGGTCCGGAGTTCGAAACCCGGGCAAGGCATGGATGTTTCTTTCAATCTCTGTGTGTTCTATGTCCTTTCTCCTTTGTGTGTGAATGTGACCCGCCCTATAAACTGGTTGTGGTTGTGTGAATGGCGTGGCAGAAGTCGAATTCCTGGCCATAGATGGCGCCACTGAAAAACAGACATACGACAAAAAAAAATGTTTTAAAACTGCACTGCCCGTATGGTATTTTTTACAGCTAATAATTCGTGAACAATTATCGAATGTTTTTTCTTTTATTCCATCTTAATCCTTGAACACTTTTCTATGCACCTTAGTAATTTCAAGTTTCTACGTTTGATGGTTTTTGTGCAATAAAGCGAACGTTAAGGTCGGTGACCCAAAACATCGTTGGTAACCTTGGCATTTCTAATATAGAGAGATATTGTTAAAAAAACGCATTTTATTAATATTCGAATAATGACTTACCTATATCCTCTTTCGACGATACTTTGGATATTCTTGATCGACCAGCTAAGGAACTGAATCCAGATAATAATCCAGCCAAGTTAGCTTAATAGGAGAAAAAAAATCATTTTAAACTTAGAAGTTTTATAATTTTAGTTTAATTTAATTGAATTAATTTATTTTTAAATTAAATTGCCGGGTAACTGTAATATTTTGGGAAAGATGCCTTAATTGCTTCAAATGATGCTACCCAAGGCTTAGAAGTAATAAAACACTTAGAAACTCAAATTTTTAAATTTTGCTTAATTTCTCTAAGTCATAAGCTTGAGTCCAGAAAGCTTTTAGAATTAAATTTTTAAAGTCAGTTTGTATCATTGTTTGTTTAAAGTCTGATATAAATCTTCATCGATTGACTTTGAATTTAAACTGTCTATTTAAAATTATATAATTGTCTTCATAAAAGGAAATATCATTTTATAGCATATTTTTATGTATTTTTTCTATTATATTTTTTGTATATATTTATTTGTTAAATTTATTAAATTTTTTTAAATATTTATTCATTTGTTATATTTTTTCTATTTATATATNAAATATATTTTTCGAGACTTTGCTAGGTCCTACAATTCCTGATGCAGGTCTTTCTGCTGTATTAACCTATTTAAGTTAGCCTAACCTGTACACCTAAGTTAACAAATCTTCAGTGATATTTTACCGCCTCTCCTCTTTAACTTTAAATTAATTTCATCATCTCATTTATAATTTTTATAATATTTTTGGTATTATTATTATATGTTTGCTTCTACAACTTTTATTTAATTTTTTCACTTCTAACCATATCTTAAAGATATACTATTACTTAATCTAAATATGCCTTCAATTATTTATTTATTAATACTTTTCGGGGGTTTGTTTCATTCAGTGCCGTAGCGAGCTTAACTCGCGCCCGGGGCACAATACCTTTTTAGCGCCCCTCCCCCATTTGAAAACCATCTAATATTATAAGTAAAATATACTCGCAAAGTAATAAATAAATAAAGTCATAGGCTCAAGTTAGGCATTAAATTTGAGACAAAAAATGTAGTTGAAAAAACAAGACTAGATTTTGAAATGTATATGATCATCAAGAATTAGTTTATAAGATACCTATTATTTATTTTACATGTTTATAAAGAAATATTTTAAAAACACGCAGTTTTAAAACAATAAAAAAGTAAATATTTATTATCTCTAAGGAGATACATATATTTAATAATATGATTATAATACAATTATAAAACTAATTACTATGTATAAATTTTCCGCTTTTGATTCCGTTTTTGATCCGCTGAAGCAAATTTATCAATAATATCATCAAAGTTGATTATTTCAAATTTTTCGCTTTCCACACTTAAAAATGCTAGGTCACTTAGGCGATCTTGTCCCCCCGTTGATCGTAGATATGTCAAAATTAATTTTAATTTGCTGAATATTCGCAGCTAGCAATTGATACTGAGATAGTTAGGAGTATTTGAAGTGCCACTTTCAGGTTTGGAAAAACATCTCCTCCATACGGGATTATAAAAGTAAGAAATTCTAATGGAGTTTTAAGTTCAATTTCTTTTCTACTACGGAGTATCATTTTACAGTCACATTCTTCGATAAAGAGTTCTATTCCATTGAAATCTGTATTACACACTGTACAAACATACAAATACTTTGTACACTGCAAATATTTTGAGATAATATATGTAACCACACAGCGTAGATGCCATAAGGAAGTGCTGACAGACACAGGTCGAGTCAGCCCAGCCATTAGAAAAAAAAGTGTCATTTCTATTATGAATATATTATTACAGTTTGATTAGTGTTCCTTTTTATTTACGAATTAACATTTATTATATTTCACTGGCACTAAATTTAAAATATATTTTCCAGAAATAAATTATAATAAAAATAAAAATTATCCAGCAATTTTTTTTTGTTTGCATTTGGCGCCCCTTTGTGAGTAGCGCCCGGGGCATGATGCCCCCCTTGCTCCCCCCTCGCTACGCCACTGTCAGTGTATTTATCTTCTATAATTAACTGTTTTCTGGTGATTTTGTTTTGAGTTCTATATTTTTCTTTGCGAAATTTGGTATATAATTCTTACGATTTCCGTATAAATAATCGGAAAAAAAACTGCTTCATGAAATTTTGACTAGTTTGTACTAAAAATATTTACATAAATTACGAAATATTTTTCCTTTTTACTATAACTAAAAATATATATATATATTTTTAGTTAGCCGTATAGCCTTCAACGTATAGCCTTCAAAAATAAAATTTTAATCAAATTGAAACAGCCATTTTGTTTTGTATTACTGAGGAAGAATGGGATTTTACAGTTCACTTGTATTGCAAAAGACATTTTTTAAAATTTTAAATTGTTTACATTATTAGGGGGAAATTTTTTCCCAAAATAGCTTATTTTTTTCTTTCTTCCCAGGTCTTCTGTCTTCTAGATTGTCTTCCCGGAAATAATTGAAAATTTTAAGATTATTTATTTGGCATGAAATATAATTCTTTACTTACCACAAAAATAAATTTCTTTTGTACTCGCGAGACCCAAGCCAAGATTTTTCAAAACCATTGACGTGCTTCCAATTAAACCAAGAGTTGGATCTCCCAACTTGAGTTTTTTAAAAACTGGAACGCATACCATCATTATAACAATTCCAAGAATGGAGAAAATAGATGAAATCGTAGAATACTTCGTATTGTCCCAGTCATATTGATGATGAGCATACAAATAGCTGATACCAGCCGTCGCTGAAAAAAAAACAATGAGAAATTTTGCGAAATCAGTATATTAATATTCATGTGAATAGATTATTATTATTGATATTAGTATATTATTAGAATGAAACTTGATAGTTTTAGTCAGTATATTATTAGAATGAAACTTGATAGTTTCGCTATAATAACTATTTACGAAAATGAAAATTTTCTTGAAAAATAAAATGATGCAGAAATTTTAAAGTCCAATGTAAATTCTTGTTTACCAGCAAACAAAAGTATTTCATAACATGTCTTGTCTTTTATTAGCAACAAAGAGTCGAATTTCGAAAAGTTTGCATAAATTTGGCAAAATTAGGCAAACCTTCAAATTTGTCTAAATTGCATATCTTTTCCTAGAAAGGGGAAAGTTTTTATCAATGGGTTACTTTAAATGATTTTTAAAATCATAAAAATCCCTTAATTTTATAGTTTTGTACATGTAAACCTAATTATCACTCTTTCAAGGCAAACCAATTATAACTATACATATTTGAATACTGGTCTTACAATTCTGAATTATTAAATAAAAATTGGTAAAATTAAAATAAGAATCATTGGTTCAATTAAGGAAGATATGTATTTAACTAATCATTGGCATTTCACTGTACAGATCGAAAAATTTGCAAAATATTAGGATAGCTGGTTGGTAGGGCACTGAGCCCATGACCAAGAGTTCGTGGGTTCGATCCCCACTGGCCGAAGACTCCTCGTGTAATAAATGGTGACTGATGCACGTTAAATCTGTCGAGTCGTAAAGTCCTCCATGTTCCCATAACAAATCAATACCTCAGGGGTACTGATCCAGGAGTTTCCTTGTCTTCTGAATTGGTACAAAATTACAAGGCTACGGAGTTGAATATTGGTAGTCGTACACCCAAAATTGGGTCGGCTGCTCAACGACGGATATAAAAAATATAAAATAAAATATTAGGCTCGATATTATTTTTACGATTGGAGAGCTGTCCAGTCATAGCAAATCAAGCTGATATGTAAAAATTAACTAGCTTTTAATACATAATATATTCGTAATTTTGGTTTGAACGAAGTGTATAGAATAATTTTTGATATGGCTAAGCATTAATTTAATATACTTTTAAATATTATCAGCAAGAGAACACTATTAGCGTCTCAATGAAGCACTTGACAACAGAATTATTTATTTTTTGTACAAAACCTTTATTTAAATGAGAATGAACTCATGGCTATTTTTTAACTTTATAAAGTATACTAAATCGTGAATAGGTTTTCAATAACTGCAAAACAATGGGAAGGGCTCAACGAAGAGATGTACCAATGATAGCAATCTTCAGATATGAGGCATTACTCAATATACACTTGCACAGTATTCCCTATTTTTTAAGAAGGAAGAATTCTTCCGCATTTACAGAAATGTTTTTTTAAAGCACACAAACAAAAAAATTGTGTGTTAAGTGAATATCTCCTCATGCTTCACTTCGATCAACGTTAAATATTTACCAATTTCCTATGTAAAATTTGGTTCCTTGGAGTATTCATCCACTTTTCCTTCAAGGTTAATATCTTCCTTACCTGTACTATGCACGATTCTTTATCGCCTTGCGCGATCATCGTCAACAAAAACAATTATTTTTATTTTTTGAAATGCCGGATGCTATTTAGGCAAAGTATGAAATAATCGTCCTGATGAGGTTATTATGTAAATGATGTGCATGTAACTGGGAATGACCGAAATCGGTGGTTGTTGACTTTCACCGGTGAATGTTGACAATCAAATTAGTCGCTTTGGTGAATGTCCGAAATATTTATTACATCCGATTTGATATTAATTTATTCGTGGATATAATTACATCGATTCGATATTTTAATACTTACTGACGATAGATTACAAGAAACATCAGTGTTTGGAGTATCGGGCAAATATATACCGGGCAACTTAAAAAAAGCATCAGTGCAGGGTATACCGGGCAAATGTATACCAGGCAGTGGCACTTGACCTTAAAAAAACATCAGTGTATGGTATACCGGGCAAATGTATACCGGGTAGTGGCACTTGACATTAAAAAACACCAGTGTACGATATACCAGGCAAATGTATACCGGGCAATGGCACTTAACCAGACCTAGTATGACTAGACCTTTGGTAAATGTCCGAAATATATACTAGGTCTAGTGCCACTTTTACTATAGCTTAAATATTTAAAAAAAATTAAACAAAGCGTTTGAATAAATTTTAAAGTGATATCGAAGTTATTGCTTTAAAATTAAAAAAATAATAATAAAAACTGCGCCAGATAAGAGTAATTGAAGTAGTTGCTTTATACAGCGCATGTGCGGGAAAAAATTAAAAAAAAAATTATCTAGGTGCATCTAAAAGTAGATGAATATCTTAAGACGCCGTAAAAATTCCTATAGTAGCACACTATTATAAAGCACATCTGTGTATAAATAAATCTCTTCTCCTTAACTACAAAACGAACTACTCTACTTCAACTTCTACCTATATTTTCTAAAAGTATGATGTACTTCAATATGAAATCCGAAGCATCCGGAAAATATATTTAAAATGCAAATAATAATATTATAATAGTGCTAATTTCATAAGAAAATACAAAAAGATCAATGTACAANGGGCAGTGGCACTTAACCTTAAAAAACATCAGTGTAGGGTATACCGGGCAGTGGCACTTGACCTTAAAAAAACATCAGTGTAGGGTATACAGGGCAAATGTATGCCGGGAGTGGCACTTGACCTTAAAAAAACATCAGTGTAGGGTATACCGGGCAGTGGCACTTGACCTTAAAAGACACCAGTATGGGATATACCGGGCAAATCTATACCGGGCAATGGCACTTAACCAGACCTAGTATGACTAGACCTTTGGTAAATGTCCGAAATATATACTAGGTCTAGTACCACTTTTACTATAGCTTAAATATTTAAAAAAAATTAAACAAAGCGTTTGAATAAATTTTAAAGTGATATCGAAATTATTGCTTTAAAATTAAAAAAATAATAATAAAAACTGCGCCAGATAAGAGTAATTGAAGTAGTTGCTTTATGCAGCGCATGTGCGGAGAAAAATTTTAAAAAAATTATCTAGGTGCATCTAAAAGTGGATGAATATCCTAAGACACCGTAAAATTTCCAATAGTAGGTTCGTGCACATTATTATGAAGCACATCTGTGTATAAATAAATCTCTTCCCCTTAACTACAAACCGAACGACTCTACTTCAACTTCTACCTATATTTTCTAAAAGTATGATGTACTTCAATATGAAATCCGAAGCATCTAGCAAACATATTTAAAATGCAAATAATAATATTATAATAGTGCTAATTTCATAAGTAAATACAAAAAGATCAATGTACAACAAGAACCAGTGTTTTAACATAATAGTTAACGTTCCAACTAAATTTATAGTTTCTTTCTAAGAAGATTACTTTCTAACAAGATTACCTTCCTATAGAAATATATATATAAATGCATAATATTAATAACTTATGACAATGAAAAATACTCACAAACGTAACTTAACACTGCAAAACTCGTTGCAACCATCAGAGCTAGTATTTGTTCCCTTCCTTTATTCGGTCGTTTCTTATTAGTAGCTCTGAAGCTATCGATAATTTGTTGAGATGACCACAAGCTTCGTAGTTTCACTGACCAGCTATCTGTATTGTCCAATCCTCTTGTTTCTTTGATTACAAACATTACCCAAATCAACCCCAATACGTGACCACCTGTTGATATCATAAATACATACACATAGCCAGTATATTTGTAAAGGTAACCACCTAATAGGATGCCCAGCGGCATTGATAAACCGAACGATAGTTCCAGTAAAGCATATTTAATTGTCCTTTTACTGAATTTGGTCGTATCCGCAGCATAACTATATATGACAGTAAGCACAGTAATGAAACCTCCGGAACAGCCTGTAAATATGGCTGGTATGAAATAAAACTCAATCCTGCTGTAAAACAATCCAGCACAGATTGAGCTCCCTAAGCCATCCAAAATAATGCCAAGAAGAGCCATAATTATTGGTATTTTTCTGCCATATTTGTCACTCCAAGAGCCGATAAAACAAGCTAAAATTGAAGAAGGAACCAATTGTATCAGAGAATGTCCCACTGAGTAGTTGTTGGCCAGTTTTTCTACCACATTTTTAATATCTTTATGTTCAGCGAGATTTTTGCATATTTCTTCAGAATATCCTAAATGAACGATGCAAGCTTTGTCCATTATCATAGTAGTCGACGAAACGGATCGTAAAATGTAGGAAAACATGTAAAGAAACATGACAACTTCTATTTTCATGTAATTTACTTTAGCACACCATGATTGTGGTTCCTCGAGCGCGTCTTCCGACTTGGTATTCGTTTTTTCTGGAATTTTAGGGATTTCTGTCTCTGCTCCGGGCAGGCTGTCAGCGCGATGCAACTCAATAGTTTGCATATCTACGGAATCATCGATTTTCCCCATGTAATCAGGCATTTTGGCCAAAAATTTTATTAGAATCAGTGGCAATCAATGAGAAGGATGCTATTATGATTTGATGAACTTTACTGCAATGATTGTAATTTTTCCATGATTTAAACCTAGAATAAAAATAACAGGGAGTTAGTTGTATTATCAATTATTGTTAGTTATTACTTGTATTAACAATTGTAGTTAGCATTTAATATAAATGTTAAAAACAATGAAAAATTCATAAAAATTAATATAGCTTTTATATCCTTTAATACTTTGAAAGGGGTTCTTTTTAAATGTGTTCTATATCTTTGATAATTGAATTGAAAAGGACGACATTTCAATATTTTTTTCACAGAGTAAAATTAAACTCAGTTATCTCGACTTTTATTTTTTCGCACCTTTTTTCTGCCCTTTAAAATGCATGCGTCTGGGATTTAATTTTTCACCTAATGTTTCAATTAATTAACTTATCGATAGTTATAATACTTTTTTTGTTGGTTTTTAAATTGTTTTGATCATGACCGTATTTCACAATTGTCTCTAGGATGATTCAGATACTTAAAAGCAAAATAATAAATTTTTTACTTTTCAAAAACTTATAATTTTTTAAACTTTTAATCAATAGTAAATTTTCTACTTTATAATTTTATCAATAGTTTTTGTATGAATTTGGGAAGTTGGCTAAATTTTCTTTGTTCCATTCAGAAGACAGTAAAATAGTTTTTTCATTCATGTAGTAATTTTAGATTTTTTTTCTTTCTAAAGAAATCACCGATGAACAGACGCGAATACTATTAAAAGGTTTGGCAGGTTTTCATACAGGTGTGATAATTATTTGTAATGGCATCATAAATTCGTGGAGCAGTTTTTTTCTCTCTCTGAATAAAATAATTAGTTGAATTCAAGTTTGGATTTAGGGTGGTTTTGTAGAGAAAGATGAGGTTTTTTTTAATTTATTTATAAATAAATATTTTTTAAGAAATAATTCGTCAAATTATTATTAATTTTCTTTTTCTTTTAGGGGACATGCAATTTAAAAATAAAAAAGAATAGATTAAAACTTAATTGAAAAATACAGTCTTTTACTTAAATTACTTCAAATATTTTAAAATTAAATATTTTTCTGTATTTCGTGGGTGGCAATAAACTTTGAGGGCGAAAGTTTATCGCCACCACACATATTATCAATTCATTATCGCACTGTTATCTACAGTTATGCGCATTTCACAGTTTTACCTTCATTCTTAGTCACTATAGATAATATAAGATCCAAAAAACATTTTTTTCAATCACGATTGTTTGTGTTTAGTCTTTTTGTAAGCTGTTTACTTTTTTCTTCATAAAAATATTTATATACAGATAATTTATAAGATTTTTTTTAAATCTTGATGCTTAGTCTTTGTGTAGGCAATTTATTTTTTATTTCATTAATTCTATTTGTATAGATAAACTATGAAATATGTCTTTTTCATTTATTGATGTTTAGTCTTTTTGTAAGCTGTTAAGTTATTATGCATTAAAAAATTTGTAAAAAATGCTAAGACTAAAAAAGACAAGAAAATTTGAGTTAATTTTTTACTCATTTTTTCGAGCGCCATTTGGTGTGTTTTTCCAGTGTGTTATTTTGACATTGATCTATGCACTTGAGAAACACGGATAGCGGCTATGGAAATTATAAATTAATTACCTTTCAAGTAGCAGATATTGCTATTAGTATAATTATTATTAACTTTCTAAGTTACAGAAACAATTTTAAATTTTAACATACATAACATGAGATACAATTGTTGTTGTTCTTTATCCTCCAATTGTCTGACGGAGTCAGACAAGATCCAATAGGTTGTTGACCCTCAAAGATACAGTAAGGAGTGTAAGCTCATATATTGTAGATTAAGAATGGCAACAACGGTTATGTTTAGTTTCTTTTGTGATATAAAAAAATAATAGAACTTCGATATGAAATGTACGCGAATGTAGTAAGTTACGAGTGCACTTATATTATCAATAAATATTGTTTTTATTTTCTATAAAGAATTTATTATTGTTAAATTAACTACATGAGAAGTCAACAAAATCAGATGTGGGATTCATTTGAAATGTTTTACACCGTCTGAAAGCTTACAAAATGGCTATATTCATTAATGGAAGAAAATGCGATTTAAAAATATTAGCAGAAGAATCGGGTGAAGATGTTATTGATACACATAAAATTAGCGATTTATAGAGGATAATTTTGGCGAGAAAAGAATATGATGAAGATTGTGTCTAAGAATTGTGGAAAACTATAATAAATGAAAGAAAGGAAAAGGAAGGAGAACGTAGACACCTAGAAGAAATTAAAGGAAGCAGATGCCTAGAAGAAATTGAAGAACGCAAACGACAAGACGAGGTAAGAAAAATTGAAATGGAATTTGAATTACAGAAATTACGCATTAAATCAGAGAATAGGTCTACTAATTCTGTCGCTAATTAGCATATTAATAGTACACCATTAAAATCAAGATTAGAACTTCATCACTTGATTCAAAAATTTAACCCTGATGAAAATAATATCAGCTTATACTTGACCTCGTCAAATTATTAGACACACTAAAAGATTCTATGTAAAATCTTAATTATCAGGTGATACTATACAGCATTATTGTTCTTATACAGCTGAAACCGGTTTGCGCTTGTTTATGTTCGAGTATCAGTTGCTTAAAATTGCAATGCAATACGTTAAAAATAAATACAAATAGGAAGTATATAAAAAATCTTCAAATAAAACCCCATTACATGTATGTTTAAATATAAAAGTATTGTATATAAACTCGTGCAAAACATGCAATTATTAAACACTACAGTGCGTCTGATAATTTGGTCTAATTTTTATAATATACTAATATAATATCTGGTATAATAAATATTCTATAATTGTATAATATATCGTATAATTTATCTAATCGTCAAATTTTTACTATACATCGTCTAATTTATCAAATTGATACACGAATGCAAACCGATTTCAGTCACGTAAAAACAATAAAGCTGTATAGTATCACCTGATAATTAAGATTTTACGTAGAATCTTTTAGTGTGTCTAATAATTTGGAAAGGGACTACTGTATTTAATTACGTTTGAACGTTTGGCTAAACAGGCAGATATAATTGAAAATTCCTGGGTTACTCACTTGCTTGGCTTGCTTCTTTCCGACGTAGCTCAAATAATCGACAGAGGAACAGAAGAAATTGCAAACGATTATAAAGAAGTTACGCATATTTTTATTAAAGCGATATAAATTAACACTTGAAAAATGTCGCCAAAAGTTTTTAATGCGTAATAAAAATGTAGGAAGTACATGGAAAAAGTTTGCCTACGAATTAAAAAGTTTTTTTAAGTTTTGAAAAGTTGAGAGATCTTATTATAGCGGATCAGATAAAACGTTAAGTATCGCAAGAAGTAAAAGATCATTTTATTGATGGTTGGATTTGGTTCATTAATCCAGATGATTTAGTAGAAAAACTGAATGATTATGATATTTTGAGATCAACTTTTAAGAATAAACAACTGCGTAAGGAAGGATTTTTCGACAAACGAAACTCTATTAAAGATGATACAATTGCTAAGAAAAATGAAAAGAGAAAATTGTACCGTATTACACATAATGAAAGAGGTGAACCAAAATGCTTCAACTATAACAATTTTGGCCATATTTCTAAGGACTGTCCGTCGCCAAAACCAGTTATAATATGTCGAAAATGCAATAAAACAGGTCACAAAGTCAAGAATTGCTTTTCTAAAGCTGAAAGTAGTTGGTCAAGTTATAAAAGTTTATCTGTTACGCAAGGAGAAAATACCGAAGAGAGTACTTCATACTTGAAAAAGGCAAAACTTAATTATCGTGACGAAGTACAGGTTTCAATTGACACCGGCAGTTCTTGTTGTCTTCCAAAGATGCCAGTTGCTTAGAAACTTGAACCTGCTGCCGATGAATTGTATGGTTTTGGGAATCAAAAGATTCCTGCAATAATCACTACTGCAAAAATTGAAGATGATGTTAAAGTCGATAACGTAAAACGCAAAGGAATGTGTATTTATGTTGTTCTTGATAATGCGCAGATAGTTGATCTAATTATCGCCCGAACATGGATTGATCTACCGTACATCGCTTATGCCAGAATAGGGAAAAGATTTCATATCGGGAGAAAGAACCATTTAATAATTTCTTAATTAAGGAAAAAGTAAAACGAATCCGCCTTAACGTTCTTGAGGCAACTGAATCACAGAAATATAAAATCAATCTTATTTGATCTCAAGCAATGGATATCGAGAATGGGCTAATTATGATGGAGAATCCTTTCGAAGACATTGGTTGATTACTGGAGGTTTAAAATGGAAAAACGTGCATTCCTTTGGAAAATATTGGACACAAAAATGTCGGGCTTTTCGGAGGTCAATGATTGTTGGAAGTTATTGAATTGTTCTCAATCGTTGAAGTTAAGGACCTTACTCAATAACCAATTTCTTAAGGGATGAAAATTACTGAAAACGTATGCTCTCTATCCAGTTAAACTTATTTTTACCGCAATAGATTACACATATGATTAAATGGTAAAACAATTCTGGTGGCACCAATGTGAATAGGCTATTTAGATAGCAAAAAACTACAAGTATTTTTATTTGTAAAACTGATAAGTTCATCGAGTTGTAATAATTTAAATGAAAAAAACTCCCATTAAATTGAGCGAAATGAAAATTGACTCTAATATTGATAATGAACAGAAGCAAGAATTGCTCCAACTATTGAATGAATATAGAGATTGTTTTGCTATGACATTTCAGAGCTAGGATGTACAAACTTAACAGAAAGGGATATTAGAGAAGTTCAAGGGTCAAAGCCCATTTGTATGGAACCATATAAAACGAATACTCCTGAAGGAACAGCTATTTAAGAAATTGTGGGTGAAGGGAAAGAAAATGGAATGGTGTCCGAAACAAGATCACCCTATGCAAGTCCTGCCATATTAGTAAAGAAGAAGACTGGTGAGAGTCGACTTGTGGTTGACCACAGACGTTTTAAGAGTCAAACTATGAGAGATAAGTTCCCATTGCTTAAAAGTGATGATTTATTGGAACAATTACGTGACTGCAGTTATTTTACAACCTTAGACTTGGAGCATGGTTATCTACAAATACCCCTAACTGAAAAAGCAAAACTAAAAACAGCCTTTATAACCCCAGATGAAACTGGAGAGTTCGAGAGGATGATTTTTGGCTTAACTAATGCCCCAGCAGAATTTCAACGATTGATGTACCATGCATTAGGTCCGTTGTACAACAATAGTGTATTATGTTATTTGGATGACACACTTGTAACAGCAAAAACGTGGGGAACACTAAATACGGTAGTTAACTGAAGTATTTAAAGCATTACTCTCCGCAAATTTACCTGAAAAACAACCTTGAAATTACCTAAATGTGAGTTTGGAAAGAAAGAAGTGAAGTATCCAGGATTTATTACAATTAAAAACGGAATTAAGCCTGGATCAAGAAAAGTAGAATCTTTATCTAAGTTTTACCAACTTAAAAATGCATACGATGTTAAACGATTTCTTGGATTAGCAAGTTTCTTTAGAAGATTCATTCCAAACTATACCATTGAAGCTCGATATTTAAAGCAGCTGACGAAAAATAATGAAATTTTCAAATGGGAAAAAGACCAAATGGGAAAAGTACAAAACTGAAAAATAAATTTCACAGAATATATGGTTTTTACGCCATGATCCAAGGTATCATTATAAAGTTATTAAATTTTATCACGTTTACCAAAATGTATCACTTACTATAAAAACATTTTTTATGCTTAATTTTAATAAAATCATTGCTAAAGCTCTTTGATAAAAACTACCGATCATTTTGTTGTACATATAGAGACAGAAACATCATAAATTTTTTCCATATTCTGGTAGTTTTGACCATACTTTTTTCTCAGTGTGGTTAGTTTTTATGCAATTAAATTTATTTTAAATAAATTTTGAAATACTACACCCGAAATATGATGCAACGGGAAAGCTAATACTGTGCTCAAAGGGAAGTATATTATTACAAATGAAAAAGGCAGGCGATATAAGCTTTCAATCAAAACAATGGCTTTTCTAAATATTCCGTCTTTTCAAGGATTTTTCTACAATAGTTTTGTTTGTCTTAGAATTTCATAAGATTTGAAGCAGTATTGCGTAAGTCAATAAGACAAAAATAGTTTCTTTCTTTGTGTTCTTCGTTTAATGCTTACTCCTTGATTTAATAGTAGAAGAGTATTTCGTGGAAAAAGGTGCCTATCCTTATTATCCTCTGTAATTGATGAACTTTGAATTTTTCACGCAAATATTTTCATTTTCTCCTAAGTAAGCCAAATTTACTGAAATAGAAAAGGCAAGTCAGCTTATTTTTATTTTTTAATAATATTTATGTTTTGTAGGGAATAAATTCTTAATTACATACAAGTTTGCTAAACGATAACGCTTACCAAAAAAAAATCTTCGTGGTGGATATTAGAAATCTAGTTCAATGTCAAGTTGCTTGTTATGGATACGTTTGTGAATTTGGGCAACTTAGCAATAACGTTTTTTTAGTGAATAACATGATAATTTTTTTAACTGTTGTGAGTTTATAACAGCTATTCATAACTGTTAGGTTAAGTTTCCTCTCTTTACCCAGAGCTCTGTGTGTAAATTATAAAAAACAGTGCCAAATGTAAATATGAAGAAAATCTATGGAAAATTTAAAAGCGTTTTTCATACACTGACTGAAATATGTCAAATAGTTCTTCAGTTATTTAATTTTAAAAAAAAATTACTTTCAAAATTTGATTTTCTAGAACTATTTGACTTATTTCCTTCAAATTTTGTGTTTTGCAAATTAAAACTACATTCTAAAGAATGATGTAAAGATTTGTATATTTTTCACTTCAAAATATTTTTGACTATTTTCGATAATTAGTAAATAGTTAATTTAAGGAAAATAATATTTAAATTAAATTAATCCAAAATATAATATTAAATAACATTATATTGATTAATATTATAACATAAATTAACATTATAATATTAAATAACATATTATATAACATTATAATATTAAATAATTTTCAAATTGCGCCTCTCCCCTATGATGTAAGGGTCAAGAATCCAAATCTGCTGAAAAAAAAGGTAGCATTATTCAAATAAATTATGTTTTTGTGTCTGATTTTGTAATTATAAAATCCCATCACTAGATTAAAAATTATTCAAGGAGTATCCATTTTTTGCGCACTTTTTATATTTTTAAATTATAACTTTGCAATGATTTTAAGGATCTCAAACTGGTCTTTTAAAGTATGAAACGGACTTTGGAATGTGGAGCAAAAAGGAACATTTAATCATTACATAATTTTTATTTACCTCCTTTCTATTTATCTCCTCTCATTTTATTTATCTCCTCTTTTTTTAGATTAATTCTGATGCAGGATGAACTAAAAATGTCCAAACTTTTTTTAAGCATTTTAAATCCTTTGGCAACATGTAAGAGTTATTACTTGAACGTTTTTCAAATACTTAAATATATTTAATAAATTTTGTAATAGTTGTTGCGCATGGCGCATAATAGAAATAATAATAATTCTGCTAATAAAATCAAAATTTACGGTATTTAAACCATTCCTTTGGGAATTTTTCCATTCATATGGTAACGGTTTACCGAAAATTCTGATTTTAAAAATTATCGTTCTTATTACTACACATTTCGTATCCAATACAAAACTGAAAAGTAATTTTAACCGAATAAATGGTTTTTATACCATGATCAATTTTCACACCACATTTACCAAATTATAACACATATTGTAAAGTAATATTTTTTTGTCAATTTACCAAAACGTTTCGGTGAAACTTACCGAGCTTTTTGGTATTCCTATAGAGCCAAAAACACAGTAAATTTTACCATTATCTGATACTTTTTTTTATTAGGGTAGAAATATGAACATTTCGGCTAAGGTTACTTTAAAGAAAAATATTTGTGAATTTATTATGGATTTTTATTTACTTAATGTATATATTTGTCCTTTTAATAACTAGATGTTAAATGGATATTTGCTAGATTTTAAGATGGTTCGAAAATGTTTAATTAATTCCAAAAATAATTCATAAATTATCAAACTAGCTTTTCTAATGGAAGTTTTAGTACATAAGTTATGTAGCTAGTGATAATTTTATTAACGTTTTTAAACAAAAAATTAAAGAAACATTTCTCATCTGTTTAAGTTGCATAATTTTATTATTTGGATGCGATGCAATCAGAAAGTATTTCTATGTGTTTTTATTTATTTTAGTTATGTGAATTTTTATTTATTATATTTATCGTACTTTCGGTTATGGTTACAATTTAATTATCTATGATATTTGATTGCTTTTTTGGTTAGCTGATATAGAATCACATTATTGTGGGGAGTTGACAATTGTTTTGATCAATATCAAAGTCATGAAGCAGATTGAGTTTTTATCGTGTTTTACTTATCTTTAGTTAAATAATGTTACAAAAGAAATATATTAAATGAAATGCGTATCTATTATTTTCTGATTATCATTGATATATATCTAATTATTTTCTATTGGAACAAAGTTTATTGCATACGTCATTGAAAGTAAGAAAGAGGAGCAATAGAAATATCATATAAATTTAATAATAATTTTTTGTTACATTTTTATTACAATTTTGATAACCTAGAGAAAGCTTTCATAAACATTGTCTTGCAAAGCCATTATTAAATTTATATTTTTTGATCAAAAATATGGGAAAAAACTAATTCGAAAATAGATTTAATTGATAAATAAATTTAAAGACAATAATCATGACGCTTTTTGCTAGCTCTAGTTATTTTTGCAATTGGTGATGTCACATAAGTTTACATTGTATTTCACTGTTGATTTATTAATTTAATAATTTGTTTCACTTCCATTACAAAAGTTTTTAAGGAGTTTTTTTTTTCAAATTTAAAGTTGCTTTAGTGAAGAATTTTGTTAATGTATCTCATTGTTTAAGCGCATTAAATTATAAATTAAAAACACTTATGTAAGTAACAGTTCAGATGGTTGGTAAATTAATAGTTTACATCAAATTCATTAAAACTTGATTAGTTATGAACATAAAGTGTAAATGCTAAATTAAAATTCAAATGATTTATTTTCACTTAAACACTAAAATTTTTCAGTTTTAAAAATGCAATTTCGTAAGCAAATACTATAAAGCTGTTGCTTAAACAAGTTTGTTAAGTGTTTTATTTAATCTCAACGCGTTTACTCAAAGTTAAACGAGTAACTGTGGTAAATTTAAGTTAGTTTTCAAAAAGCTTAAATAAAGTTTCGGTGAATATATTTATTTGAAACTTTTCCAGTTATTATTTAAACTTTATGAGTAATAAAATTAGAACAAGTGTAAATATTGTCTTATTATTTTTTAAATTTCTAGATAATCATTGTTTCTTACATCAAATTAATCTTTAATTTTTTCGTGACGTTACAGAAACGTTATGAAACAAATGTTTTATCTTTAACGTTCTTTAATAAGTAATAATAAATACTGTTTCAAGTATTTCGTATTAATCAATAAAAGACTGTTAATGACAATTCAAAGTTGTCCAATTTTAATGAATCAATTCAAGTATTAAAATTTAAAGTTAATGAATTTAATGAATAATTTTAAATCTACATTAAATCTTAAATTGAATTAAATTAATGAATAAATGAATTAATGAATTATATGAATATTTCGATTAAATTTTATAAAGAATAAATATGAAGCTCATTTGCACTTTTAAAGAAATTAAGAATCAAGTTAAATGAAAAGATTAAACATAAGTATAGTTCTATTTACCTGAAATGATCATGTTATGATTGTGTAATAGTTAATAGATGGGTGTTTAATAGTTGATACTTTCCATGAAAAGAAGCGATCTCTCAAAACCAAAACACCGCAAGATTGTAGAGTTAGATAAACTCTCTTTTGCCAGCAGCACCGATTATTATTCTAGTAAGATAAGGAACTTTCGTCATTACCGAAATGATTTATCAAATGAATAGTGACTGTTGTGTTTTCATTTGTCAAAAATTTTCATTTTTCTCCACAAGAGTTGCAGTTCTTAATAAATGCTTGCTAACAAAGAGGAAATTTAAATCCCATTGTGGAAGCAATAAAGATAATTTTTTACATAACTTTTACGTTTTATTCTATTTTTCTTTTTCAGATTCAAATAAATATTTGGAAAATATGCGAATGATTTGAAAACAAAAGCAAAAAAGAATGCTTAAACAAAAAAAAAAAGTGATAATATCTAAATGATAAGTAAATTTAAAATTACTATAATCCGGTTTGATGACAAATAATGTCTTTTTTTTCTGACGCATGAAAATGTCACACTGTAACAAAATCCGGATCAAATTCCGGTAAAAAGAACCTGCTGTCAGGCTGCCGTTACTTTTTATCACAAAATCTTTCTTTACCGGAACATGTTACAGAACAAAAAATCTGATATACCATAATTTTTATAGTAATAATTACCGCAAAATTAGTGAAAAACTCTAATTAAATAAATATTACTGCAAAAATTACGGTAAAAATAGATTTTACAGATGATACATCCAATACTTTATACTGGTAATTATTTCTTTGAAGTGTAAAAGAAATAGGGTTATATTGATTACATACATTGATTACACACATTGATTATTACATACCTTGATTCTATAGTTAAATATACTAGATTAATGCATTTTATCTTTTAAAAGAAGATTTGCGCGCATCTATCTGTGTATCTCTCTTATAACTGCTAGCTCCTTGAAATTTGAACAGCCAGTGCAAGGGGCAACTTTAGCTCCTGATTTAAAAAAAAAAGTGCCAAAAAATTTAAATTAATTCCTTTGGGTGGGGTGCTTGAAAAGTAAATAAAATGCATAAGTTTGCAATAGGTATTGTTACAAACTAAAATACTAACGCCTTTTCTTTTCAGTCATGTATTGAAAAGATAATAACAGTGATGTTTACTGAGTTAGCAAACATCACTGTTATTATCTATTATTCAACTCTGTTTAATAAGAAAAAAAGTTTTTAGCACTTTGTATAATAATAAATTCTTCTTCTTTCGTTATGTCATGTAAACTCAAGGATCAACGTGGATGGATAAGACCGATATTGATTGTAACCGTCTGCCTATAGGCTTGCTCATTATTTAAATTTAATATGTTGTAACATCTCAAACTCTAGTGGTCAAGGAGCTCACAATCACTATATATTTATAAGAATAAAAAAAACTCGTATATCATATTAAATTTCGACATAACGTAAAGCGTTCTATTTACCTTGTATCCAAAACAAATCTTAAGTGATATTTTAATGCTGTGAAAAGCGGTGTTTCTGCTGTATGTTTGGGTTATCTTTTTATGAAAAAAAATCTGCCATGCGTTTTGTTTGTACAAAGGCACTGTAAAACCACGTCAAAATTAATTAAAAATTGAAATGTTCAGCATTTCCAAAGCATTAGCTAGATTATATTACCATTAGACATTAACCACTACAAGCAGTTCAAACTATATTTTGATGGTGTGAAGAGCGTCATTGCGCCTTTGAAATTATGGTATAAAAATAATTACGTATAATTACGTATTACTCCGCCGACAATTTTTACCAAATCTAAAAATAAAATAGCAATATGTTGTATTTGTATTTTGTCAATTTTTTTAATCAATTACTATTTTAAAATAATTTTGAAAGATACAAAAATGACTCTGGTGGATTGCTGGAGAAAATGTTTGACGGGATAGTACGTACATACCGAAATTATTTAATACAATACAATATTTATTTTTAAACAAAACAATACTTCTGCTTCAAATTCCCTTTATTACTTTAAATGTTTTCATGGATTGTATTATTATAATAGGAAAACAAAGCATGCGCAAGTAATTATTAAGAACATCTCTATCTTATGAAAATATTAATAATTAATATTTAAAATCACTCTGTGCCTTTTGATAGCTAAATTGAAAAACATTTTTAGTTTTTAAACATAATCATACTTTACATATTAAAAAAATGTTTTATTTCATAATTAGATTTGTTTAGATATAACCAAAAGAATTGACTAAATATATCAAACTGTTTTAATCATTGTTTACGTAGAGAATGAATTGTAATCAACCCAAAAGAAGTAACTTCGTTTTCCTGAGAGTTCAATGTAGAATAATGAGCTTGATTCGTAGCAGTTAAGTTACTGATTTAGATCAGCCATGGTGAGGGTTAGGTTACCAAATTAACATTTTTGAAGTATCTGAAAACATGTTTTGTTTATAGTCGCACATTTAAAACGCCCTTCTGTATCTGAATAATTTATGGACAGAAAAAAAAATTCTGGTAAAATTACCTTACTGTGGAGTAATTAAATTTCTGAAAAAAAATAATAATTCTGGTATTAAAAACTATAATACATGGTATTAAAACATTTCATTTAAAAATTTTTTCGTTCATATGATTTACCAGTTTGCTGAAATTTTGATTTTAGAAAGTATTGTTCTGATTACTGCACATTTAGTAAATAATACGAAACTGAAAAGTAAATTTAACCAAATAAATGATTTTTATGCCATGCTTTAAGGTATCCTAATAAATTTATCAAATTTTATTATATTTGCAAAATTGTATCGCATGTTAGAAAATCATATTTTATTGTTAATTTTACCAAAATTATTACCAAAGTATTTCGGTAAAAACTACCGACTTTTTTGGTGTTCTCATACAGCCAGAAACACGATAAATGTTACCATATTCTGGTAATTTCGATCACACTTTTTTTCTCACTGTAAGAACAATGGCAATTAAAATAAAATTTAATAATGTACTAAAGATCCAAGCTAATGGAAAAAATTCATAACTGTTCACCTGTCTCAAATGTGGAACATTTTGACTGTCATTAGCTAGTTACTGTTAATAAAATCATTTTTGGTGTGGAATGATACTTAAACTTTATTTTGATGAGTTGAACTTCAAAAAGCATGTTTTGCTTAATCTAATTTCGTAATGTGTTCGGAAAGGGCAACAAATAACAATAATATTAATAATAATTATTGAAATTATTTTAGTTTCTATAATTGTTTTTCACAAGTCATAGTTCCTTACTGGTTTCTGTGCAGTCTGAGCTCACTTTTCTCGCACATTGGTTACACATATATTTTAATCTCACTTTTTATGAGTGGTGGTACCTTTTTTGAAAGGAATTTTTAAAAATAAGTGGCATAAACATCCCTTGAAATATTTGATGCTATTTCACTTTTGTGGATCATAAATAACTATTACCACATAATCTATATCAGTAATAGATATACCTATATAAGTAAATACATTAAGTACCTATTACACCACAATATTAGTATTAACTATAACAGCAACTAATTCAGTATCACTGGCTTCAATAATAGTTCACGACCTCTAAATCTGGTCTGAATCTGGATTATTTTTGAAATCGGGAGGCAATCAGAAAATTTTTTCTTAAAAAACTAAATATTCAAATTACCACTAATAAAAATGTCATCTGCAGTCGGAATTCTTGTGTATAATACATAAAGCAGCAATGCCTTTTTGATTTGAAACATAAAATTAAAAACAAAGCATTAACTTGAATGTTATTATTATTCTGAATTTATTATTATTATTATTGTGAACATTAACTTAAATGTTTTATGTGTATTATATTCCCTTCTGTTACTATTGTTTAAAAAATGTTTAAATAAAATAAAAAAGTTATCGGAAACAATAAACATTGCATCTTTAGCACATACAATGTTGTTACCAACTGGTGGTGTCAATTATTTTTTATGCTCTGTTTATCAAAAGATAAAAATATTTACCCTCTTTTACTAATCGTGGAAAAATTGTGAGTTTATTATTAAATCTATTCTGGGAAAAAAGTATAGTCAAAACTACTAGAATATGGTCAAATGTACTTTTTCTGGCGCTATAGGAACACCCAAAAATAAAGTAATTTTTACCGAAGAGCTTGGTAATGATTATTGGGTAAACTGAACGATAAAATGTGATTTTTATTACTATGCTGTCTGGTAGTAAATGCGGTAAAATTAGGTAATTTTAAGCAATAGTCGGATATTTTAACAGTGCTTGTATAATTTGAGATGCCGTAAAAAATGTTCATTTTGATAACCTCCATTTTATTTCGCAAACGTCCCGCAGTGATCAAAAATCACTGGCTGCTCTTAGTAAGTGAGTGGGCTGATCACTTTAATCAGCCTGCGTAGGGACCGAGGGTGTGCGGTATAGGTTCTCGTTAAACTGTGTTGGCGTAAAGTGCTCAAATTCGAGGTCAGGTCGCCGGGATACCAAAAAAAAGTGGAGTCATCCCCTCTGCAGAGGATCAAAATTTGTGATGTCAAGTCTCCTGATCATCCTCAGGGAAGTTTCCTAAACAGTTGCCAGCGGCTCAAATGCGACGTAAATAAAGTACCTACCTGCTTACCTTATTTAGCAAACACTTGCTAATTTTATTTCTCGTCGGCTAATTTTTTTTCTATGTAAGTTGTAAGTTAACAACTATCAGCATCTAAATTTGCAAAAAAAATATGCAATGGCAAATGCACAAATACAAGAGTGAACTAAATAAATAGCTTAACTGTTACTTTATAAATACTACATCAGGTTGAATTAAATTGCAACATCAGGGCTGTACCAACATCCTAAAATGGAATTTTAGTTGCAGCAGGTTCAACTCCTACCTTAATCCTATTTATTTAATTAATGTTTCGCAAACAAACGTAGGCTTGCGTGCTCATTAGACAGCTCAGCTAATGTGTCCTTGTCAAGTCGATACACAGATAGCACAAGACAGAGGAAGAAAGTACAAATATCAAGCCTGGGTCATGGTGGGATTTGAACCAGCTACTTTCACGTTGTTATAGGTGCATCTTTGTAATGTTTTTGTCTAATTTCAATAATTTTTTTAAATAATTTTTTTTAATGAATAGGCTTATAAAAGATGTTTTGTAATGATCACACAAGCCTTAATATGTATGTATAACAATAAATAATAAAAAAAAACTTGGAATAGTTTGATTTTTTTAAAAACTATTTTCACACCAGTCTCATCTTTCTGCAAATGCTATTTAAAATGGCGGTAGCGGGTTCAAATCAAAGCGCAACCTTGGCTATATAACAGTAAATAAATAAATTTGGACCATACAATAATAAAAATATTTCTATCTGAATTTGGTTCAGAGAAGAATAGAACAATACCTTTTAAAGCTGGAGTGGTAGGAAACAGAAAGAAATATCCACTTGTTTTAAGCATACATTCTCTAACACGTTTCTTCATAAAGACATTATTTACATCATTTCACTATTTGTAGTCGGTCATTAATGGGATAAACAGTGAAGATCTAATGAATTGTATATAAATGGTTATAATAAAAATGGAGCTCTGCAGTGTATATTAATACATGATGCAATATTAACAGCCCATTGTTTCTTCACAAAATTTCCACTTAGGAATCAATAAATTATTCGAGGTCAAGAACAGCATTTTGAAAGGAAAAAATATTACATTATATGTCTGGTTATTTGGAAATGCCTGCATAAATGATTTTTTTCTTTAAAAATAGTTAATAGTTAATAAAAGTTATGAAATATAGTATAGATATAATAGTTAAAAAAATGGCACACAGTTATGAAAAGATATTGGTCAAATCGTCAGCAAATTTGGGAAACTACTTTTGCCCCTTATCAACTTTGGGGAATGTATGTAAGCAAGTAAAATAAATTATTTAATTACTTCATTACATACATCTTGTAATAATGATTTGCTTTAATTAAATTATAATTTTGCAATATTAAAATAGTTACGTTGTTTGNATTCTGATGATTCCTTCATGGTGTTGCATTTTCTACAAACAGCAGTTTACATCTTGTAATAATGATTTGCTTTAATTAAATTATAATTTTGCAATATTAAAATAGTTACGTTGTTTGCTCAATTGTTTTATTACTATTCCTTTTTACGAAATATTAATATATCATAAATAAAATAATCATTACACATATTTTAGTCATTATAATTTTTTATTACATTACATCAGCACAATTTTAAACAAATAATGATATTTGGCCACATAATTTAATGACGAAGCCTGAAAATAATTTTGTTTTCTTCTGTTCAATATTCTTAAGAGAGGAAATTATCAAATTCATCTCTTTAAATGCACTTGGCGCGATAATGACAGTAAAAAAAAAAGAAAAAAAAGCCGGGATAGCCTGGTTGGTGGGGCTTTGGACCCACGTACAAGAGGTCGGGAATTCGATCCCTGACGGCCAAAGACTCCCCGTGTAGTAAATGGTGACTGGTGTAAGTTAAATTTGTCGGGTCACAAAGTTCTACATGTTCCCATAACAAATCAGTACCTCTGGAGGTACTGAATTAGAGATTGATTGCTATCTGGTTCAGATCAAAGTTACGCTGTGGATAAATGAATAGATCCTCCCTATAAACGGGCTGTGACGTGTGTGTGGCTGAAGTTGTATTCGTAGCCATAGATGGCACCACTGAAAAACGAGAAACAAGAATGATAAAAAGACATGAAACTATTAAAATTCATTGAATTATGTCCTGGAAATCTACTGCAACCCATTGCTACCATATTAACATCATTTTGAAGTTGCGGCTAATTTTCACGATATTAAGATTTAAGAGATCGCGGTTCAATGCTAAATAAAAAAAATTTCGATTTTACATATATGAAAAATATAAATACATAATTATAAGGACAATAAATATAATGTAGCTTTTAGAATGCATTTTATCAAATCTTAGGCTCATAATTTAACTTCTTTAGGTAAAATATAAGTAAATATATGCATTTGCTTACATTATTTACTGACAAACGATTACATTTGCTTTTTAAACGACCATGGTCCCTAAACCACTGAAACTTGCATTATTATCGGGGGACGGAGCTACAGTTGAAATTTGAGTGCTACAGCTAGTCAGGAAGGGGTGCCAATTTCGATTGAACTCTGAGAGAAACAGTTGGTCAAAATTATCTGAATATGGCGAAATTTAACATATTTCTGAGTCTGCGGAAACACCAAAAGTTATTATTGAATGGATTTGTTAACCCCTTAACGATTGGTTAATTTTCAAGAAAGCGTTCATAAAAGTGCCTATTGCTTTGGCTTTTGTATTTGTATTACGTATTTGATTAGTGCTGCAACTAGTTTAAAATAACTAACATTACCTTAAAAATATCTTGGTACTGCCATCAGGTGAGTAAAGTGAGAAATAAAATGTTTTCCGGGCAAAAGAAATGAATTAGCTTTATTCTTATTGGCTCGTTACTACTGCACACTCCAGCCTGTCAATATCACGGGAGCGAGAAGGAAGGGGTTAATAATTTTGGTATAATTAACAATAAAATATTGTTTTATAATATGTGATAAAATTCGGTAATTTTATCACGATATCTTAGAGCATGACATAAAAACCATTTATTTGTTTAAATTTACTTTTCAGTTCGGTTTTTTTTATTAAATGTTTGGTAATAAGAACTATGATTTTGAAAACCGGCATTTCCAGTAAAACATTACTGTATGAGAGGAAACATTACTAAATGAATGGCTTAAATATTAGTTATTTTGGTTAATTAACCAGAATTTTCTTTTTGTTTTACCAGAAATATCACTATCAAACTGAATTTACAAACATTGTTGCAGACAAAAATTGAATAACATTGTTACAGAACAATGTACAAAAACAAACTTTGTACAGAAACAGACATTGTTACAGATTCGAAAGTAAGTTAATAATAATGTAATAATAAAAATACTAATTATTCTATTAAATTATCAATGTGTTGGCTTCTTATGAGTTCTTTTTTTTCTATTAAGAATCATTGAAAATAATATCGTAAACTTGCATTAGTCAAAATAAAACCTGTATTTAATTAGTCAAAACGTGCATTAGTTAATTTGCATCAAAAAGTTTCGCGTTTTTAAAATAGTATTAATAATAACAATGAGACTCAGAAAAGAAAAGTAACATAAAAAATATCATGGAAGTTCAAAAGTTAAAGTTCTTTTGCTTATTTACTTGCGGTTTGCATTTTACAACTTTTGCAAGGCAAAAAATGAAAAAACGTGCTTTGTGTGCTGACGTTGACATGATAATTTCCTGAATTTTAAACTTTATGATGTTTTGCTTTATTAGAAGAGTTTTATTATGTGTAGGGAATTTGCTGATAAGATTATAAGTTTTCTTAGAAAATGTATCTATTTTTGTATACCTAAAACAAAAACATGTTTATGTTTTTAAAAAAAAGTATGGGTACGTGTTATTAAGCAGAAAAGTTTTATAATTTTCAAATCAAGACTTAGGTCTGATTTTTAAAATTTATATTCATCTCTTTTTCTAAATTCACATTATTAGATAACTTAGAGTGTCTTGAACTGTTTAAATTATAGTTACAATCTTAATATAGCGCTAATTTGAACCATTTCATTATGCTTTTTAGACGATACTTTGGCCCAGTTGGAACAGATGCATGGTTCAAATCATCACCTAAATAATATTTCAGCAAATTTAAATCACGTTATTGTTCAAGGTGCTGATATCTAAGTTCAAAGCTGAACAGACATTTTTTGTGTTTTGGTTGGAATTTTTAATTAACATTAAAATATTCTGCTGAAAAAATCTACTAACTATTTATTAAGGTATGCTCAAAGTTCTAACAATTTAAAAGTGCACTGATAAAAAAAGTATGATCTAAATTACTAAAATATAGTAAAGTTTACCATGTTTCTGACAATAATTGAATGTGAAAAAGCTTGATAATTTTTACTGAAGCTCTTTGGTAATGATTTTAGAAAAAATAACAGTAAAATATTGTTTTATAATGTGCGATTAAATTTGGTAATTCTATCATGATATCTTAGTTCATGGCACAAAAACCATTTATCCGGTTAAATTCTCTTTTCAATTTTGTATTTTTTACTTAACGAGTGGTAAAAAGAAATATAATTTTGAAAACTATAATTTCCAGGAAACCGTTACCATATGAATGGAAAAATTACCAAATGAATGGTTTAAATACCGTGTATTTTGCTTTTATTAACCAGAATTATGTCTTTTTTCCGCCTGAGATATCATTAACATACAGTGCGGTAATTTTATCAGAATTTCTTTCTCCTTGTGGTGGTTTATTGATGATAAAACCCAATGAAAAAAGCTTTTATCATAATGAATTATAGAATTTTTATTGTAAATTAAATTTTTTACTACATTTTAAAGCTAGACATTTTCGATACTTCGGAGTTTAAATGGGTATTTCTAGGAACAATTTTATTTTTATGCATCCCTCCATTGACCTTCTAGTTTTTGGTTTCTTCTCCTTTGACTTTAAAAACCTGTTAAGGTCTTTATGGCAAATCATAAAATAGTTAAACCTTGGAGCTTTAACTATTGCAATCTATTATAGGTAGGCATTACATAATAATCACTACTTATTAGAATACAAATCAACTAGCTAAATTAAAATTATAATTCATGGTATTACTACTATACATGGTATAAAATTTCACAGTTAAATAATGCTACTTAAAAAACAAGGTTAGTTCTTTTTTTAAGTAGTACAATAATTTTTAAATGATAGTATAGTTAGTAGTATTTTTTTCTCAAATAGTATAACTGTTGATTGAAAAAGCAATTTTTTAATTACATTAATTATATTTGCAGATAATTTTTTTAAGATTAGTAAAACTGTGCATATCATTTCACTGCCACTTTTAAGTAAAAAAAGTTTTAAATACTATAAAAAAAATCAATTAAAAACCCCATTAAAAGCAGTTATAATTTTATCTTGAATTTTATTTTCGTTTTGTAAAAATTTCTGCTCATAAAACAAATTTAAATTAACTTAATTTGAGTAAATTTAATGACGTGCCTTTGTTTTTTGCAGAATACTTGGTAGAGTTGAAGTATTCAAATTAACTCGATATAAAAGAAAATGATATTGAAAAAATCAAGATAACGTAAAAAATATATTAAAGTTAAGTACAAGGTACAAGGTTTGCAAAAAATATATTAATAAAGGAATTGTTGCAAACTGAGCAGTATCAAGTTTGTTCAAAATGAATTCATTAGAATTATAAGAAAGCTTCGTCAAAGAAATATTTTCAGAAAAGATGGAAAAAAAATATTTTGCTGTTAAAATAAAACGAACTGTTAAAACAATCCTACTAAAAAGTTGAGACTTAAAAAAAATTTTTTTTTGTATATACTAAATGCAAAATTTTACCAGAATAAAATTTTAGAACTTTAAAAAATATTAATGCACAGTTCGTAAAAAAAAGGAGAGAATACACTGAGTAATGTTTGATATAATGATCATCGGATTTTTACGCTATAGAACACAATCTTAATGGTTTGTCGCATATATATATATACAGGATGATTCTAAAAAGATGGGCAAAATTTTGGAAAGTGATAGGACACACCCAAGCATTTTTATCAAATAATGCATGGTCGAAAACAAAACGCAAAACCGCTAGAGGGCGTCAAAGCTTATGTTCTTATATGAGGCAAAAACACACAAAGAACTATGAAGTTAAGTTATCAAAGCAAATTTAATGGCATGTGATTACAATAAGTGCTCAAAACAGTGGCCGGCAGTGGCTATGCACGCAGTACAGCGGCGAAGAAAAGATAGGCGAACATTCTGAAACACAACAGACATATCACGAACTTTCCCTGCAGCGGCCGAAAGCTTGGCGACAAGTAACGCAGCGCAGTAACTCGCAACAGGAATGGAGCTTTAACGTTTGCATTAAACAACTTTCCAAATGCGCCAGCACTTTTGCGTTTTGTTTTTGACCATGCATTCTTTGACAAACATGTCTAATCTTAGATATGCTTATTCGCGAAAAATTCGTGTTTGTTTTTGATTTCGTAACTTATAATAAAGTCTGTATTAATTAATAAGCATGTTTAAGATTAGACATTTGAACCATTATGATTGAGTCATGTACATAAAAGTCTGTTTATTAGATCAATAAGTATTTAAGGGGTTTGCATTTTTGCTTCGTGCACAATATCTTTTTTCTTTTTAAAAAATCTCTTCTTTTGAGTTAACAATTCTATTCTTTTTCTTAAATTTAGTTTTTGATGCTAAAATTAATTGTATAATTATTTTTATCTTTAACAAACAAATAATTTGTGGATGTGAATTTATAAAAACAAATAAATTACGCAAAACACTAAGCAAAATTAATAAACTCAACATTTTTATAAATATTTTTAAATACTAGGTTGGAAACTACGTTAATTGTAAATTAGTTTCTACTAGAAATCTCGATTTCTCACTCTATTGAAGTATAAATTTAGAGAGTTTTTTTTTTAAATTTGTGAAAAACGATTAGTGCTGCTATTTCTTTTTCTCTTGTATTTCACTTAATTAATTAATTTGACTTTTGTTTGAATGGAAAGAAGAGTAGCTTTTTAAGCACAATATGGAAGTATCATTAAATAATACTAAATAAATTATTAAAAAAAATTCAGCTTTTCAAATTATATAAAGAAAATGTTTAAAGATTCTTTTAAAACTATACATCAAAATTAATATTTTTACAACTTTCTTTTATTAGGAAAACTCAACATTCTTTTTTCTACACGAACTAAGTTAAAGCTATCGAAATATGCATAATTTACAAACTATTGTTAATGAATAATTTGTTACCAATTTTAAATGTTTCTTTAATTTTATGTATTTAAAAATAACATTCTAAATTGAGATAAAGATCACAGTTTTTGGGTGCATAAGCGTCGATAAGTAACTGAATAGTTTTAAACGTAATCTCCAGTATATGAATAACAAATATATATTATACCAAGTAACCCTTTGGTTGACATATTATTCTAATAACATGTCATTCAACTAATTTCATCATGCATTTTTAAAGCATAATATAAATGCATAAATTGTTTGGATTTCAACATTTATTTCAAACATTAACATACAAGAGAATAATAACTTAAATAATTAAAATAAAGATAAATACAATTTCTTTTAGGTTTTATTTATTATTTCTTGAGTAATGAAAATTTCTTTAAGCAATTTACATTTTCTGCAAAAGATAAAGCAAATATCAATGAAAATGTTGATATTTTCTCAATTAAAAGTAAAATATTTACTACTGGTTAAGAAGATAGAAGGATGAAAATTCATCTTAAAATTATGCATGCAATTTTTATGTTTATATACAAAATACTTTAAGGAACTACAATATACAAAATGTACAAAATATCTCTACAAATTGCGTCCGCAGCTTATTTCCGTTGTAATGCTTTGAAACTCATTCTAGATCTAATATATTCAAAATCCATTGCAACACAATATTACATAAACGTAATAATTTCAAAATGTTTAAAAATTTTAATGTATAAATCTTAGAATCTATTTTTGAAAGCTTTCATCTACCCCTTAAAAGTAGAAATGTATGTTTTAAGCAACTTTTCATTTACTTTTTAGAAATGCCTCACAAATTAACGAAATATTTTTAAAATGTTTTAAATAATTTTAAATGTTATCATGATGTTATCAAATTACTCATTTGAATTTATTGCATTCTGAGTAAAAACGTACAGTCAGAAACCACCAGAATAAGGTAAAACGTACTGTATCCATGGGAACACATAAAAGCTCGGTAATTTTTACCGAGATCAGAAAATTCACAATTAAGAAACCTGCTTTATCTTTATATTTTTCAAAATCTAAAGTATTCGTTGAAAACTACGTATAGTGCGCTATGAATGAACCACTCTTAATAACTTTTATTCTAATGATCGGATTTTCAATTTTTTGGATTCAATCTTGACGGTTCAGGAAGGTGACGTTTAATATGCTATTTAATTTGTGCAGACAATATTTTAAGTTATGAACTCAGAGATAAAAACGCACTTTCTCTGAATATACATACCTTTTTTCGATGCAGCAGCAATCTGAGAAATATTGTCTCAATAGTTTGGCAAGGAAAACGATCCAAAGTTTGAACTCTTTAAATTGATTTTACTTTTGATGATTTCACTATATCTCGAGAGCTTTTTAAGCGAGTCGAATTTTTTTTTTTGCACACAATTATGAAATTAATTTTTTTAAAAATAATTCCATGCGCAAAATAGCTTAAGTTATTATTTTTTATTATTTAAGATAATCATAACCGAAAAAAGTTTAAATTGTAAAGTATAAATAAGATTTGAATTTTACATGACATTATCTTTTAATAAATTTTTTTTTATAATTGTATACAAAAAAAATTTTCAGTTCGCTTATACAGTTCTCGAGATATGCAAAATACGCATAAAGGGTTAAAACTTTGGACCGCTTTCCTAACTAAACTATTGGGGTTATATTTTCCAGATTTGAGCTACTCCCCTCATTTGGGGATGGAAAAAAGGTGTGCTTATTCAGCGAAAGTACGTTTTCGTGTTTGATTTCGCAACTAAAAACATCGTCCACCCTAATCATTTAGCATATTTGAGGCCACCCCCTCGAATCATTAAGATTGAGTCTTAGCACATGGAAATCCGACCATTAGATCAAAAGATATGGGGGGTCCGTTTTCTATTTTGCGCAATGTGCCCTGCAAAAAAACTGGATCAAATTAACGCAAAAACTACCGGCACTCAGGACGCTGGTACTTTTTTACCGTAAAATCCATTTTTACAGGAACATGTTGTGGAATAAAAAATTCTGATGTACCGTAATTTTTACAGTAATAGTTATCGTAGAAATTACTGAATCACTCTAATTAAGTAAATATTACTGTAAAAATTACGGTATAATATTTTACGGTAAAAATAAATTTTCCGGTAAAGTGGATTCTATGGATAATTCACCTAAAATACCGGTATTTAATTTCGTAATTTGATCCGGAATTTTTAAAGTGTAGTCAATTTCAAATTCTAAACAACTAGTTAATAAATCTTAGATTGAAAACTATTTTTTTTAACCAAAACAAGAGATGCAATGATTTGATGATATTAATGCAACGTGTGTGGTAGAATGTCTCTAAATAGTTTAATATTTTTCCTTTATAGAATGTGTTTCTTCTTTTAACTTTATAGCCTCATCGTATGCTTCTTCTTCATTATATAACTTTTCATAATCGATGACTGGTAGACGAGACAGCCAACTAAAAAATAAAGCAAGAAAAATGTCACTCTGCCTTTTTTATATAGGTTCATTAAATTTAGGCGTCATCAATAAGATTAATATGATTGATTAATGCAGTAACTGTACACAATTAAGAATATCCCTTTGATCGATTAAGTTAAAAATAAAATTATAATCATTTCAATATTCAAACTAATTTTTCACGCTTGCGAAAATTGTTTCAGTGTTTTCATTAAATGAACTAAAAAGTGATTAATTGTATGTTTGCTTCTCATCATTGACTTTGTTACATTAATTGTATGAAGTTCAAGGCAGTCTGAATCCTATCAAATGATTGAAAGTAGAATTACTAATTAAAAAAGCATTTTAAATATTTTAACGTTAAATTATTTCTCCTTCGATACATTTTACCAACCTTGAATTCAATCAATATTTTATTTCTCTTGCGTGGTATTAACATTTCATTATAGTCGATAAAAGCACTTAAGTGTCAAAATTCCAGATTTGAAGGATATCGGTCAAATAGTTTCTGTCTAGTCAATAATTTCAAAAGTTTTTTTTTTTTAACATTCATTTTAACATTTTTTTTAACATTCACATTCAGTCATAGCTATATACCCAATTTTGATAAATTTTTAAATTTTTCTTTTTAAATTAAGAAGTCTAAAATAATGTAACATTATAAAAGTGCTCAAATTTTCATTTATTAATTTTATTTTTGTTTATTATTATTATTTGCTTTTCCAGATCTCAATTCTCCCCGGATTTCAGAATTCAAAAAGAAAAAAAACTTCATTGAGAAAAAGTTCATTTTAATTCAGAGAAAGTAAGTTTTTTGATGTGTATGATTCCGCACTAATTATCATATTAAAGGTCTATTATTCTAGGAACAATTAAAACATTGGTAGATAAAATAAGATTTTCTGTAATGACCTAAATCATTAGATCTAAAGTTATTCATGTGTTCTGTTGTTTATTTAGTTCACTGTACTCCACTATACTCTTTCTTTTAAATTATTGCTTATTTATCTTTAACTTTATTTTGTGACCAGACATCCTCAAATCTTGAGGAAAGTTCTTGAATTTCATGGATTGTCTTCAAGAACTTTCAAATTCTTTGAAAACAAAAAAATGCCTCCAAATTTTAACTCGTGTCCTCGAATTTCTCCCGAAACGTATAATCATTTTGATATGTAGTGATATAAATGAAAAAACAATCAAACATTCGCATTTTTTTCTTTTAAAAGATAGTTTGTCGTGAAAAGAATGCAAACGAAAAGTGCATAAAAATAATGCTAATACTAACAGACGAAAAAGTCAAGAAATATTCTCCTAGAAATAATTCCAGCAAAAACTAAGCAGATTTTAATAATCATGGACTAATTCATTTCGGATATTTTCAAAAGCTGAATATTAAATGATATTTTAAAACCACTCAGTAATGAAATCAAGTTAAACGTTTAATGAAGATGGTTCTGCACCAAATATTAATTCTTTCTTACCTTATATTAATTAATTACTTCATATTATCTAAGAGATTTTTTAAAATCTTTGTGTGTCCTGCACATATAAATTAATATTTTCCATCAATAAATGGACTCCGCAGTGGACTGATAATAAAGACGCGGTTTTCAGTAGAAGTTAAGCGTCACTAACATTAAGCAGGTAGGTGATCACTTTGATCAGAGGTTGCTCTGCACCGGTCCTCGTTAAACTGTTTTTATGTTAAGTGCTGGACTTCGCGGAAAAGGCTAAAAGTGGGAGAGTTATTCCTGATGGCATGTCTTCGGATCATCCTCAAGGATGTTTCCCAGACTGAAATAAAATACTTACCTACCCATAAGTAAATGCGATTTCTCAAATCTTAAAATTTTCACGCCCCGCTGTTTTGCCCTCAATCCATGCTTAATAAATCTGGTCACCTTACTATATAGTAAAGACTTCTGTCTTAACATCAAGCGAACATCATAAAGTTAATTTGTTTTAAATTATGAAGTCATAAACAAATATCATTCTAGTTTTTGCTAGTACCTTATTAGCGACGAAATAGTTTTTGGTGAAGAAGAAAAATGAAAAAAAGAAAAAAATAAGAATTAAAAGTAATTTTTAAAAATAAGAATGGCAAATTAAAATGATACGGTGAAACAAAACTCTGAAAAAATTGCTTACATGAATACTCCTATAGGTATAAAAAGAATAGTAGCCACAATAAGGAAGACCATTCCTGGATAAAAATTTAGCGTAGCATTGAACAATTGAGACGCAGCAGCCGATGCTAGAATCGGTAGAAACGTTTCTGCTGTTGTTAAGAAAGCAAATATTTTGCCTGAAAATACAAAAGAAAAGTTACCTTAAAATATGAAATGGAATATTTGAATGATTTGGTTTTTAATATACATTTTATAAAAAATACAATTTAAACTAAATTTAATTCCCCATGCATCCTAAAAAAGACAAACTCTTCAAGAAGTCTTGTTGTTCCTTTTTTAACGTCATAGCAAGACATGATTATTACTTTTTTCTCCAGTTTTTCCTCTTGAATGTATTACTCCATTGAATTCGTCTTCTCATTCGTCTTCGTCATTGAATTCGTTGCTGTTCCTTTTTTAACGTCATAGCAGGACATGATTATTCATTTTTTATCCAGTCTTTCCTCTTTAATGTATTACGCCATTGAATTCGTCTTGATGGGAATTTAAGATCCGGATTTCCAGGGAAATTAAACATCGTGATTTCAGACAACAAATTAGTGCATCCAAAAGCAGAATTACTGACGCCACTCTCAAAAGAATTTTTCGACATTGAAAATAAATAATTGCATTGAAAACAAATAATTAATGCATAAAAAATTACCGATGTATGACGTATGCATGAAAAAAAAACATATAGCAACCAGTCTGTAACAGGAGAATCTTCTACCAGAAATTGAAGTAACTTCTGCAAATAATGTTCTCTATCCTTGAGAACGCGAAATACGGTTGAAAATGAAGTCAAGACATTTTGGTCATTGCTTCTTTGCATTTGATTTTCCCAGTGAGCTGTATTGTTTCATTCCGAAAATTAAATTCGATGATTTTTAAAAACTTTTCTTGCAAAAATTATTTTGTTTAAAATATTTAAGATGCCGTATTGATGTCGTAAGATTTGTGTCGTATTGAAAAGTCATTGTTCTATTGCATAGAGTTTAGTAAACAAATAAATAATAGCATTTTTTTTATTTATTTATCGTTGAAGAGAATTTTAAAACAGTACCTATATCGTTCTTTGATGCAACTTTAGATATTCTTGATCGACTAGCCAGTATACTAAGTCCAGAGAAGAATCCCGCAGCATTGCCTAAAAAAATATGCATGTTATATCAGAACATAATTTTTTTTAAATAACATAATTACATTAATTTTGAAAGTCACATTTTTTCATAATTGCAAAAAAAGAAGGGTAGTATTTGTTTTTAGTTAACTGAAAAAAAATAGGATCGAAATTATCAGAAGACGAAAAAAATTACCACGTTTCTGGCTCTATAAGAATTCCAAAAAGTTCGAAAATTTTTGCCGAAGCGCTTTGGTACTGATTTTGTTAAATGTAACCATAAAATATGGTTTTATAATATGTTATAAAATTTGGTATTTGTGGCAAAATTTGGTAGTTTAATCAAGAGGCCTTTGAAAATCGCATAAAAACCACTCATCCGGTTGAATTTATTTCAGTTCAGTTATTTTTTAATAAATTTGAGGTAATGAGAGCTATAATTTTGAAAACTTGAATTTTCGGTAAACCGTTTCCTAATGAGTATAAAAATTACCAAATGAATGGTTTAAATACTCGTATAATTAGGTTTTTATTATCAGAATTATTATAATTTTTTTTATCAGAAATGTCAATACCATATGGTACGGTACTTGTTTTAGTACTGAGACTACGGCAGTTTTACAATAATTACAACATTATATTTTACTGTCAAAACGGATTTTGCGGATGATACCCCCAAAGTGCCGGTACTTTATACCATAATTCAATCCGGACTTTTTTTACAGTGTAGTGGAAATGAAACAACGGTTATTAGCACAGTTGATTTGCTAATATTATATTTGATTTTTTATTTATTCACTTGTTTTGTTAAGCAGCTAATTTCTTTTGTTTTCCATTATATGAACCTTTCTTTACAAGAGTTTTATAATTTTGAAATGCTGAAAATGAATAATAATTTTAAAAAATGCATGTCTTAATGCCATTTAAAAGTAATGAAATGAAATTTTTATTAAGCATACTATTTCATTATATAAACACAATACAATAACAAGGCAAATTTATTACTATTAAACATTAATATTATTATCAGAATTTTCAAAGCGATTAACGCCTGTTTTCCATCTTTATTTTCGTAATGATAAAAAATTTAAGGCTATTATATAAATAAAAAAAAAGGTTTCAAACTATTGTTTTTGAGATTACATTGTTCTATTATTATTATGAAACCAACCGTATCAGAGAATAATTACGGTTAGTTTCATAATATTTATGTTCAAAAATATGTTATTTAGTCAAACAATTAATTTAAAAGAATTAAATATTAATATCGTCAATAAATTGCCACTTTTTGTTTAGTTGCATGTATAAGCATTTTCAGCATAAATACTCAGAATAAGATAAATATTTATTCCTGTTTCATTAAATCAGTAAATTTTGCGTTAGTTATTATAAAATAACTTTTATAACTCCGAATTTTTTTAATGACTATGTTTTTTTACGTGCGTCCATTTTTCCTCATCAACCACTGTGAGCGCACATTTTTTAATAATACCATAGTGCTTTTTTAATTATTTATTAAAAATGTTTATTTTCATACCAAATAAAGAAACTTTTTTGGTACTCTCATTTCTGTTGCTATATTCCTTTGCTATCATAGTTTTATTTCTAAGTAGCCTTACATTTTCAAAATTATGTCGAATTTTTTTACAAGGTATTTTATAAGTGTCCAAAGAAAAAAGGATAATCTTTGTTGTACATTGTAAAATATTTCAGATAAAATTACGGTCTAAAGTACCGGCACATCCGTAAAATCCATTTTCTTCTAAAATCCCTTTTTTCGTAAAATCCAGTTTTACCGTAAAATATCTTACAGTAATTTTTACAATAATATGTATTTAATTAGAGCGATTTAGTGACTTTTTGGTAATTATTGCTGAAAAAATTACGGTAGATTAGAACTTCTTGTTCCATAACTAATTCCAGTAAAAATGAATTTTACGATAAAAATATCTGGCACCCTGAGTGCCGGCACTTTTTACAGTAATTTGCAAAATTTTACAGTATGGATTGATTGCCGATTATTTTATCGTAATTTTAGAATGAAAATTCCATCAGCGTGTTTTCTCAGTACATAAAGAGTATCTTACCAAAGAAGTAAATTTCCTTAGTTCCTGCTACTCCTATTGATATATTTTTTGTAATTAATGATATACTCCCAATTAAGCCGAGTGTTGGATCTCCAATTTTATACTTCTTAAGTACTGGGACAGAAATCAACATGACGAATGTTCCAACTAGTGCAAAAATAGATGATACTGTTGAATATCTTGTATTGTTCCAATCAAATAGATGATGAACGTACAAATAGTTGATTCCTATTGTTGCTGAAAAATAATTATAATTAAAATAAGGAGAACTGGAAACTATTATTTAATATCATGAATTTAAATTTATGTAATTTAAACTAAACTATCAAGCATCAAAAATGACTTATTAAAATGAATAAAATTAAAAAAATTTTGTTTCAAATTTCGCTTTATCTAAAAAGAAGGACTAACCAGTTAAGAATTTAAGTTTAATTTATAATGCCTTTATAAAGTTATATATTAGATTTTATGTTTTTTTTTCAGTAGACTTCATATATTGTGCTTTTTTAGATTTTATTTATCGTATTTCTTTCTAAGTTCATTTTAGTTATCTTTGTGTGGGGGTGGGAACAGAGAAAACCTTTCATATCGAGACGCTAAACGAGTTATATATTTCGGATTCGTTTAAATCAAGGTAAGCATTTCGTCCAAAAGAAATCTATTATTTAAAAGGCACTGGTTGAAAGTGGAAAAAATATATTTCTGGGTTAAATATTAATTCAAAAACTATTCCGTTGTTAAAATTTTTCACTTAGTTTAACTTTTAGATTAAATTCTGTTAAGGCCATTGAATTTTTTAGCAATTTTATTTATCAAATTTTTCAGAATAAATTTTCGTTTCTTATTTAATTAGTTTTTTTCTGATTTTTTTAACAATAAAATTAAAACTAGTTTCCCTCCCTAATGTTATATTATTATTATTATTATTATTAAATTCTAAGCAAAATACTCTAAAGCTAGTAAAATGTAAAAAAAAAAATTGATATAAAATTTATAGTCAAAAACTTACAAGTTTAATTTTTTAAAATAAAACTTGTAAGTTTGCACGATTTTTAACTCAAATATTAAGAAAGCTTTTAAGTTTTTCACCACTCAAGCAGTATTTTTTAAAAATTTTATAAAATTAACCATTGATATAAAATTTAAAACTGAGCATTTTGCAAGCAAAAGTTTGCCCGTTTTAAAATTCTAAATTTACTTCATAGACTGTAATTTACTTACTTATAATTTCATGATTACTAAGTGGATATGTAAATAGAAGAAGTATTTCCGTACTTTTAGGATGCTTTAAAAATACAGTAATGTTAATATAGTTTTTTAGCACATATTTTTTATGTAACTAGCACTAAAAGTAACAGAGATATACTTAGTTTTTACTAATTAAATAATACTTACAAGCAAAGCTAAATACATCAAGACTCATTACCGTAATTAACAATAAAATTTGCTTTCTTCCTTGATTCGGACGCTTTTTGATAGTTGCTTTGAAACTTTCCACAAGCCTTTGCGGTGACCACAAACTTAAGATTTTCGTTTTCCAATGGTCTTTATTATCCAGACCCGTTGTTTCTTTGATCATGAACATTACCCATGTTAGTGCCAGCACATGACCCATTGTAGAAATCAGAAAAACATACGTATAACCCAAATATTCAAAAATAAATCCACCAGTAAGCGTGCCCAATGGCCTAGATAATCCAAAAGTAACCTCCATTATGGCATATTTAATAGTTCTTTTACTAAATGAAGTCGTATCGGAAGCGTAACTGAAAATAACAGTTAGTACGCCAATAAAGCCTCCAGTTAATCCACTAAAAATTGCTGGTAGAAAATAGAATTCTATCCTGCTGTAGAACAGTGCAGCACAGACTGTGCTGCCTAAGCCATCCAAAATGAGTCCGAGAACCGACATTATGAGTGGAATCTTCCTGCCGTATTTGTCACTCCATGATCCTATAAAGCAGGCTAGAATGGAAGATGGAATCATACCGATTAAAGAATGTCCGAGAGAATAGTTATTGGCCAGTTTCTCAACTTCAATCTTAATGTCCTTATAGGCCGAGAGATTGTTACACACTTCTTGTGAATATCCCAAATGAACGATGCATGCTTTGTCTATCATCATTGTTGTTGAAGAAACATATCGCATTACGGTTGAAAACATGTAAAGAAACATGAATACTTCTAACTTCAAGTATCCTATATCTTTGCAGAACGAAGCAGATTTCGTTGCTAAGTGGTTCAGTGTATAGCGCGTTCCGCTGTTTGAGGCATTTTGCTTTTTGATGAAATAGATATCAGATTTACTGTCAATCGAGTGAAGATCGATTGTTTGCAACACTTTAACGTTATTAACCTGGCTACTTTCTGAAGTCATTTTGAGAAAATATTGGCATAGACTGAATTATCCAGCGGAAGTTTAAGCAGTTCGTTTGATTAAATAGCAAGAATTTTCTTGCTCTCCATCTGGAAGTGAATATGAATATTAATAAGGAGGTTAGGAAAAGTAGTATCCAATAAATACAACCAATAAAAGTAACTTAGCTAAATAATAATATTAATTTCGCATCCTTTAAAATGTAGCTATTCAGGGTGTTGTGTATTTACCACCCTTAATATATAAGTTTTTTAAAAAAATGAAGGGCAATTAATGTTTAAACGAGGGAAAAGTAAAAATTTTATTAAATTTAATGCGTCGCTAACGAGGAAAGTGGAATGAAAACCCTCAAGATCAGTTTGAATATCTCAATTAACAAATATCGAGATTGACTTAGCGTTTGGTACCAAAAACACTTAGTTCCGAAATTGAAATATTAATTACTTTTTTTCTTTTACATGCTTTATGTTATTTTTTTTTACTGAAAACATATACAAATAATTTTTAAATTATTGGATATTTTAAAGCATAAAAAAATGTTTTTTTTTAAAATTGATTTCAGTGCTATTTTGCTCTCTACCTATTCAGAATAAATTAAAGAAAGCTATTTGTTTAATTTTTTTAAATTTAGAGCCGTATGAATATTCAAAATTTTTTGAAGGTACATGGGATTTTTTTTTAATTTTCGTAAACATTAACTTACTTTTTCGAAAAAAAAATTATGTTTTTAAATAAATTAGTCTTTATAATTTTTTCTGCATAATAAAATTACTTGCTGTTGATTGAAAATAATTTACAAGATATTTGCACAAAGTAAAATAACAATAAAGTCAATTTGTATAGTTTTTTACATATAGTAAAACTATGTATCTGTATGATTGCAAGTTTACTTGTCGATTTGTAAGCATACGGGGTGAATTATAGCGTTAAAAATTTCAAAAGATGATAAAAATGCCTTGGAACGTTAGCATTTTAAGAAATGAATTCAAATTTTTGATAAATTTGATTTTTTGATTTTCTTTCTAAGAGTGCCTAAATCATAAGGGGATTGAAAATGAAGGAGTTAATTTGGGCGACTGCCAAACATTTTCTTCGTCTTTAGGATAAAAACTTTGGATTTGTTAGATAAACTATTAATATTTTGATGACTCCCGCACATGTATTTTTCTAATTTAGCCATTCTTCTGATTTAGACGTTCTAGGATTAACCATTTAAGAGATTACTTAAAATTTTTGTTTTTCATTGTTTAAATAATTAATGTTAAGAACATTGTTATAATTTGAATGCGTATGGTTTCGATTTCAATTTTATAAAAATGATTATACTAACATAGCAATGCTTAACATAAGTAATATTTTCTCATTTGTTTTCTTACCATCTTCGAAAAAATATACCATTCTATAAAAAGGAGTTTAGAGTTAAGAATAAATATTTTTTAAAATATTTACTTGAAAGGTGAATTTGGGTAAGATTTGAGAATGAAGAACTTGGGACAAAAATGGTGCATTGTTTTTTGATAAGTGATTTTTACAAGTTAATTTTGAGCTATATGAAATCAAAGCACTTTGCATGCTGCTGCCGAAAACAGCAAGGCTCTTTTCAGTAGGTATATTTGGATGCTGATTTTTTTTATTCATGCTAAATGCTGACAAAAGCAGCAGGGCTGTTACCAGCAGTTACATTTTAAAAGCGAACTAATTATTCATCGAAAATTGCTTTTGATATTTCAAGTCAATATAATATAGTGTTAGCACAAATGAATAGCCACATTTTAAGAGTTTATAGTTTCGAATTAATTACACATAACATCCTAATTGATGCTCGAATTTAAAGAAAAATGTTCATAGTTTATTCCTCCCTCAATTATTTATGCTCAATGTGAGTTACACGACAACTGTCTAATTTGTAATCAAATTACTCTAGATGGTTCATAATGCTGGACAAATGCGTCCCTCGAGTTTTTGCAGTGTTTTCGGCATCCATTACTTACAGGATGTTCCGTAAATGTTAAGACAAACTTCTAGAGCTGGTAGGGAACATCATAAGGATTAAGAATCGCAAAGGAACCCATGCCCGAAAATGTCAATGTAAGCCGCTAGGGGTGCTATACTATTTTGATTTACTTCTTCGTTTGCTTTTAAACAGGTACTTTCATTTTTCTAAATAATGAAGAGACTAAATTATAATTTAATGTTTTCTCGAGTTTATCGCCTAATCATTAAATTACTAAATTCCTGCGTCTATTTGAAGGTGATTCTCGACAATATTTATTAGAAATATAAAATTAAGATGAAATATGATAATTTTGAATATTTAAAGTTCCTATTTAATAGCACACGAGGAAATAGTTTAAAATGTAGCTGAAATCGGGAGAAAATTATTTCGCCTCAAACATACGTATTCGCTTGAAATGTTGAGGAAATCAAATGTATTCTTCATAAACAACCTCTCTTAGTGGATTGCTCTAAAGTAGATTTCTATCAACCTCAAGTGTCAGTAAAACAACTTCATACACCTTGATTATAAACCATGAGAAGTTGATTTTTTGCAATTGCTTTTAAAGTCAACTTTAAATAAACCACAAAAACATCATACATTTTTGTAATCTGTTTAATTTGATATCTGTGCGGGAGAAAAGTAATTAACCCTCCAAGAGTTGAGTTCTTCTCAAAATTGCATGAAAATTTCCCTGCTACGCGATATTGCATTGAATAACATGGAGTAAACCGATTTTTGGTTCAGGAAAGCCTGCAGCTAAAAGTTCGGGAAAAGCTAAGACTAACGCTTAGACGGCTAGTCATGTGGCCACCAAGATTCCCAGACCTTACGCCATGTTTAGGACTGGGCGATATAAGAAATTTTATATCGTGATGCATCGTCAGTTTTGCATTGCGATATAGTGATGTATCGCGATATAGTATTTTTGAAATTTATTTACTTATTAGGCGCAGAAAGTCGGATTTCTATCAAAACTTCATACTCAGATTGATTTAAATCAATTTATGAATTTGATGTATATGTATTGCTTAAGAAAGATAATAAAATTATATTTTCTAAAAATGATCGCTCAAATAACGAAAGATTTCTTAGCTTAAAAATAAATAATAAAAAAATAAATAAAGTTGAAATTTATCAATATATTTACCTAATAATATAGAAGGAAAATTTAAAAAATAAGTTCGTTAAAAATTATTTGTATGCTTAAAACAAACTGCTAAATAAATTAAACAAAAAAAAACACTTTTATAACAACACTATTTTTTATCGTTATTATTTCACATAAATAATAAAGTTAAACGGAATAATTAATGAATCCTGAAAGAAAAAACAAGTAAGGTTTAATTTCTTAAAAATAAAAACAAAAGAATTATGATATTCAATTATATATTCAACTGTCAATCTTGCAATAAAATTAAAAAACACGATTATACTCTTTAATAAAACGAAGTGCTAAATGATTTTAAAAAGAGAAGTCGCGATCGCAAACATTACTAATTTTTTTGAGTAAACAAAGTTGATTGACTTATGTCCAAATCCTAAAGAGGAAAAATAAGTTTTGTTATAATTTCATTTATAAAAATGAAAACAACTAAATTTAAAGTCATTAATAAAAACCCATTAAATTATTATTTTGTTCAAAAAGTTTTTAATAAATTAAAATAAAGTAAAAAATAGCCTAACAAATTTAATTACTTTTTATTTTAATTATTTATAGGCACCTTAAATTAGATTTCCGTTTATAATAAATTCAATAATGTAAAATAATACTTAAGCATGAAATATCAAAATTAGTTTTCACATTTAAAAATAAAAAAGAAAGTTTTGTTTCAAAAACAAATTTACCTAATTAATTAAGAAACACTTCTTTATATATTCTTTTCAATAATAGATTACGTTCAGAACAAGGTAACGACGATCACAAAGTCAGTCCCACAGAAAATAATCTACACGAAACGATATCAAGTCGCGACAAAGAAGTAAAAAAAAAAACTAAGAGGTGCGGAAGCGAACATGCGAGATCACGATCTATATTCTCAAAACTGATTCTGATTCTACCGCTCATCAATCAAGGCCGTTTCAATATAACGATACGTACATCGTCTTCCCCAGCGCGAGTTGGCATCGGAAGAGATACTTGCGTGTCTTGTATCGCTATATCGTTCGTCTTCTTTACTCGACGGCTTAAATCAGATTTCTGATGCATCGCCTGGAACGAAAGTCGCTGTATCGGCCTGCCGATACAGGCGTTAAATCTATATGTCGTGATATATCGATTTTTAGCCCAGTCCTAGCCATGTTACTTCGTTTTACGGGGTTACGTCAAAAACATTGTTTATAGAGCATTCATGTCAAAAACACTACAGGAATTTAACCCGTTTGTGTGGTCTTTAATACTATTAAAAATTCGAAACTACGAAAAGTATGGAATGAACCCTTATATAAAGAAGCCTATAAAAAATAAAGAAGCCTTATAAAGAAAATAAAGAAGCCTTATATTTAAATGATATTATTAAGTAAAAAGATTTTCAAATGTTTGCAGAGTTTAGCGGAAGAACACATTTTAAATGACAACTAGAAAACTTTAAATATTTTTCTATAAGATTATTATAGTCGGTTATTATTATAGAATACAAATTTATTCTTTCAAATCTTTTAATTTGTGGTTTTCATTGGAAAAACAATGTCTTCATGTATGTATAGTACACATTTTAAATTTAATTTTTCTCAAATTTATTAAAATGTTGCTTAATATGTTTTTATCCCAATGAATCTCTTATTTCTTGGATATTAAATGAAATGAAATTCAAACGATGACAGCATTTCTGTACTGGTTGAAATTAATAATTATTAAGGTTGATAAATTATAGAATAATGGTGCTTACCAAGTTGGCTTATTTTCAACATACGAGCAAAGCTTGTTTTCCTGTATCTTTCTACTAATCGATAAATCATTTTTATAATAATAGCAATTATCAGTCGCATCATATCTATTCTTTATCAGAATGAAATGTTTATAATCTATCTAAATTTAAATAACGTTTTTCTTTACGTGTAATAAACATTTGTCAGCATAGTAAACAGCAACGGTTTTCTACAACGATTTTCAACAGCGGTTTTCAACAGCGGTTTTAAAGAACGCTTTTCAACAACGGTTTATAAAGTAAAATAAAACGAAATTGGGTACCCGCAAACCCAGAAGAAGAAGATCGCGAAACGCAGCTGGTTGTGTACAAATAAGAGGGCGTGTTAACGTTACAGCCATTGTTCTTGGTCTTCCTGAATTAATTTATGGATCAAATATTATTGGGTACCTGCCAGTGACGTAGCGAGTGCGTACCAACACTGGTTAACTGCTAAATCGCGGCATAAACAAATGCAACGATGTAGCAGTGCATTTTAGAACGATAAAGTTTTATTAAATACTAGTTATTTTTATGGCCTTGTATTGCTCAGTTCCCTTAATACAATGCTTAGGGTAGCTATAAAACAAACCTACTTGCTTTTCGACAAAAAAAAAAGATTTTTCTTCTTTCATAGTGATTTTTTTTTATTTACATAGCTATTATTGTATGCAATATTATTACCATCCTTTCCTTATATGTTTTGATCAGTCTTTCATTTATGAGTATGCCTAGTGAAAAGTATGTGTTGCGTCTCGAAACATATCAATTGTACTTGACATTACTTTTAAGAAATTTTTGAAGCATTCATGATAAAAATCATGTTTTAGTTTTTGAGGAGTTGGTTCTCATATTTTACAAAGTTATAATTTTATAAAACTTTAGTTGTGAATTTTAATAAATTTCGTGATTTTTTCCCGATTTTTAAGCCCTCATTAAAACTCTGAAATAAATCAAAGCTACTACCGATTTGTTATAAAAATATTTCCTAGTTGAATGAATTATAACGCAGGTTATTTCAAAATTATTGAGAACAATTTTCTGTGTAAAAAATAATGATTCTTATTACAATAATTTCTGTGGGGTTCGCGTATTCATTTGTATTGTATTATAACATTAATATAATATTGCAATATTAATATATGTAATATTGTAATATTAATATAATATTGTAATATTAATGTAATGTTGTAATTTTAATAAAATAATATTTTAATAAAATAATATTTTAATAAAATAATATAATATAATTTAATGTTAAAAATATTTTACTGATTGATGCTGGGTAATTCTTTTTTAATTTTAATTTAACCATCAATAATAAAACGAAAATTATTCCATATCAAAAAGCTAATGTATTGAATAATTTAGTTTCCTTCAGAAATGCAATAAAAAAATTTATTGATTTTTTTCTTTAATAAACCGCAAAATACTGGTGTTGTTTGGAAATAAAAAGACAATCAAAATAATATCATGAGACTTCTCACTAAAAATGCTTTCTATTGTTTACTGGAAAATTGCAGATTTACCTGTTTTATCTTTGACAGATTATCTAAATACTCATATCTGACCATGGTTCTCGATGCTGTTATATAAATGTTTTCTATGTCAGATGGTTTATAAATAAATAAAATTGATCAATCAATTTACAATAATTTTAAAGTAACTCCCTTAGTTTTTGGTAATTTCTCAGTTTCATAAAATTGCTTTTAATGGCTATTAATAATCTCAGAAATTTAATTACGAGAATCGTTCTCTTGTAAAGGTAATTCAGTTTTGCAATTTTTAAAAAGTTGTTTTTAGTTGAAAAAAAACAGTATTGCTTAAGAAAGATAATAANATATATATATATATATATATATATATATATATATATATATATATATATATATATATATATATATATATATATATATATATATATATATATATCCACAATATCTTAATGATATCAGACAGATATTTGTAATTTTCCAGAATAAAGAATAAAATACAGATAATTTGCAGAATAATGAAAGAAAAGATATTTTTCAAATTGTTTTTATTTCGCGAAAATTTTTTCTCCCAAAAATGTAAATAATTGCAATACAATATTAATTGTTAAAACGAAATAGGAACAGATAGAGCAATATTATTCAAATGTAGTGACAGTGATATCATATTTTCAATTAGGGCTTTCGTTGGGCTCACAGGTAAAATCTATCTCAAGTAACACAAAATATGCGTACAATATCTAAATGATATCAGACAAATATTTTTAATACTCTAGAAACAAATTCATGTTATCTTTAGATAGTTGCCAAAATATCTCTTTTCCCATTTTCTTCTTCAAAAGTTTCAATATTTACAATTTAATATTACAATATTTTAAGATAAAATTAAATAAGAACAGACTTCCTAAATATTAGAATAAATGTCTAATTAGTCAAATATCATTTGAAATGTCTAATCAAGCTGTCTTTCATGGATCTCGTTCAGTTTTCAAAAAGAAAAGTATCCCAATAAATAAAAAATATCTGCAGAATATCTGAATGATTTTAGATAGATGCTTAAAAGGTTTGAAAAATAAATTCAGACTAAATTATTATCAAGCAATGTTTTTTTCGATTCTTTTCATCAAGAATTTAATTTCCTCCCAAAATTTATGTAATTACGATATAAATCAAGTTATCATAGGTTTAATGAAATCAGAAAAGAGTTAAATATTATAGCAATATCATTCAAATACCGTAAAGATATATGAAACTTGTCATTATAATTTTTATTAAGATTATAAATAAACATATTTCGAAGAACAAAAAAAATCGCACAATATCCAATTGATATCAGACAAATGCTTGTATTATTTCAGAAACAAATTCTTAGATAAAAAATAAAACGATTTTTGGAAAAGTTCAGGTCTAAAAACTCAACGAGGGTATAAAGACCTATTTTCAGGGTGTTCTTTGCAAAAATTTATACGTAAAATGGCTTACTGGGAAATACGATATTGATGTCCACAGATAACATGCTATTCAAATCTTTTTCTCTGCATCTCTTCCTAAAATTAAAATTCAAAAAACTTATTTTGAACTGATGCAAAAAAAAGGAAAAAGCGAATTTTTTGGAAAATACAGATACAGAGGAAGGTCAAAGGTATTTGCACCATTTAGCGTGTTCTTTGAAGTTCGTTTGCCAGGGTAAATAAAAAGTCTGTTAGTGTCTTAAGCTCAGATAAAGCTTTAAATTCAAATTTATATACCATATTGCTGAAAAAAAATTGACTATACTTTTAAAGGGAAAAATAAATTATTAAGCCTTTAAGAACTGCTAAATTATAATAAATTTTTAAACTCTTTTTAAAACTATCGGCAACTATGCAAAATATTTCTACCGAAATGAAAAATTTTAAAACTCAATGTATATTTCACAAATTTTTCACGTGTATAATGACCCAATACAGTGCAATGGATGAGAAATTTTGAAATTATTAAAAATTTAGATAGAAGACCCTTTTTATTTAAAACGCAGTTTTATTTCATAAAAACACTCTGCATCATATCTTTAATCAACATAGAAGATATTGCTTAGAGATGCACAAAAATTCAACCTAAAAGTAATGGTTATCTGTTATGATCTCACATTTCAAAAATTCAATGAACTTGCAGTTATTGCGTGTATATTTGTCACGTGTACATGACCCAATACACTGCAATGGCTGAGAAATTTTAAAATTATTAAAAATGTAGATAGAAGACCCTTTTTTATTTAAAAAGCAGTTTTATTTCATAAAATTATTCTGCATCATATCTATAATCAGCATAGAAGATATTGTTAAGAGATGCACAAAAATTCAATCTAAAAGTAACGGTTATCTGTTACGATCTTGCACTTAATAAAATTCAATGAACTTACACTTAATAAGATTCAATGTATTATTCTCAAATTTTACCTGTCTTTAGGAGCCCATGCAGTACAGTAGTGGAGAAACTTCATGATTATTATAAATTGCGATTGGAAATCCTTTTCTTTAAAAAAGTAAATTAATTTCATATTAATATTTTGTGCTGTTTTTATAATCAAAACTGAGGATGATGGTTAGAGATGAGCAAAATGCAACAGTTACTAACTCACGACAGTTATAAAAATCGCATAATATTCCTTAAAAAGATTTATTTATCGATTGGCTTAAACACAACCAAAGGAGGGATTTAAGTAACTTAGTTTCAATTATAAATTCAGTTTTAGATAAATATTTAAATACATGCTTGAGTAAGAAAATATTTTTATTAATGATGTTAAAATACATAGTTAAAAATATGATGGACTACATGAAAAAATACTGATGTCAATACTAATAAATAACAAAAATTGAACATTTAAAAGTTTCAGAGCTTCATTATATTCTATACAATAAACAGTTTCATACAAATGAATATAAATATTATTGCACTGATATATTTGAAAACTCATTTTAAGCATCGACCTTAACACATATTTCTCGGTTTTGTTCGTTGTTTCCATGTATTTCTTCGTAACTGAGATTTGGCAGGCAGGTTAACCATCTGAAAAATAAAAAAATAATTATAAACTATTGATTAGAACGTCTTCAAATTCTCCAATTTATAAGATATCTCAAATTAACAATATCTTTATGATAGATTCAGAATATGTATGTTTTTAATTGTTTTTTTATATACATATATGAACTGTTCCCTAATTACTGAGCTTAATATATACTTTTAAAATCCTTGTCAAAAATCAAATCAATTAAAAAACTACTGCACATTAGGGTTCTCAAGTTATTATTTAGGCCAGAAAAAGAACTCGATTCAAATCCATTGACTACGTTGACAGAACATGTTTAAGTACATGACGAAATCGAAATAAGTTGAAAATTGTTTAAAAGAAACAACCACAAGTTTCATATGACGATCAAACCTGTTTAGATATCATTTATTCAACATTCTTCACAAGAAAATCAGCAGAATTTTATAATGTTTTACTTTATTCTAGTTTAAATATTAATTTACTATTCAAAACGTGTGTTTTTTTTTTACTTTAATAGTTTTTGCAATGTTGCGTTTATACAAATTTTTGATCTTGTCTGATTCGAGAATGAGAATTTCAAATCTGAACTTAGTTTTGCTTCTAAAACAACAAATTTTTAGTGTGGTTTTTGTCAAAATGTACAAGTTTAATGATATCATGTAGCGAAAATGTTTCAGAGGAGTTTGGACACACTATTAAAATTAAAATCGCATAGGAACCCATGTGCGGAAACTTCACAGTACGTGGCTATGAGTGCTTCTCTATAATGACCTGTACAGAAGCAGTAGAAGAAGCAGAAGAAGCAGATAATAATTAAAAAGCACTCCTAGCGGCACATTGCGACATTTTTAAGCCTGGTTTTTCGTGGTATTTTAAACCTAATGATGTGCCTTAACTCCTTTGGAAGTTTGTCACAATAGTTTTGACACTCCCTGTTATATATAATGTTTTTAAACTTGTGCATTATGACAAAAAATAGACTAAAAATGTCATTTTAAAAAAACTGTAGCTTGGAGAGAGAAATCAATTTCAGATTTAAAATCTGTGACTTAAAAGTATCCAAGATCCGTTAAAAAATCTCATGTAACAGAAAATATTGCTCCCCAGTGTTATTTTTCATCTGAACTTTCTTTTAAAATGTAAACATATAACCGGGAAAAAAATACTAACGTTTCTGAACATCTCTGAATTTCTTCCAAATAAAATTTAAAAAGATGAATTCAGAGATTACCGCAAAGAAAAAAAAATAACGAATATTTTTTCTGCTACTTGATTGCAGTCTTATCTGTATGTTCTTTTTTTCTTCTTTTTTTTTTCTTTTTGAAAAAAAATTTTTTTTTTTAGTATCATTGCATAAAATTCAACTTAAATTTAAACAACATTAAGTTTTTATCAATCATCTTTAAGGACATTATATTTGCAGATTTTGTTACATGTCAGTTAGATTAAGCAAAAGTTTCACAATGTCATTTTTCGTTTGACTGTTTTGCATTCACAGACTAAATTGGATCTATGAAAATAGTGCTGCAGGTAAATTCATATGCTAATTTCGATTCATTATTTTTATCTAATTCTACAAAAATAATCACAATATAACTTTAAAAAGTTTTAAAAAATGTGAATTAAAAATAGTGTGATTCATATCAACTTACATGAAAACGCTGAATGGGATGACAAGGAATATTGCGAGAACAATGTACGCCATTCCAGGAAATATTTCGAGAAATGCGTTGAAAATCTGAGAAATAAGAACAGTAGTCATGACGGGAAGTAATGATTCTGCTGTTGCTACGAATGAAAATACTTTCCCTAAAAGAGAAACAAATACCAGACGTTAGTTTCTGAAAAGTATATTTTTAAAGATAAAAATACATTTTTTTATATTTTATTTTTATAACCGTCGTTGAACAGCCGGCAAAATGTTGGGTTTGCGACTACTAATGTTCACTTCTGTAGCCTTGTAATTTTGAACCCAATCCAGGATGAAGTATAGGAAGAAATTTGCCTCCGTTGGAGAAGTTTTGATGAAACTAACCCGTATTTGTGTTACATGGAGAGGAACACCACGAAAACCTCCTACGGTTAGCCGGATGGCAAGGGGACTCTAACCCATGATCCGTCTACCACTGAGGATATTTCATGCCAGTAGAGTGGTCGGTGATAGCCGGGTTCGGAATTTGAATCGACTAACCATCGGTGGGATTCGAACGGCTCAGAATTATAATTTGTAAAATCTGAATAATGGAAATGTGAATAACTTGGTTTACAACCAGAAATTGTTGTTTTTGTTATTTTAATTTCTTTTCTGATCAGCATATAGAGGGTAACGATTTTTAAGTATGACGATTTATTTCCATATCATAAAAAGCATGTTGAGCTCATCAAGGGTAAATTTGTAGATTCTCCAACTTGTATTAGGAATGTTTTTCAAGACACTCATTTTTGTTTCAGGAATGATTTTGTTTCAGGAAAAAAAAAAGTCTAAATCAGAAATTTCTATCTCAAGATTAAATTATTCAATTAGTTTTTAAGTGATTGCAATAATTCAATGAATATGTAAATGAAGGATTGCTTATCCAAAAACAGAGTGACAGTTTTAGAGTAAATGAATCTCTCTGGATGTTAAGAAACATTTAGAATCTATGGAATGTCCTTAGGTCAAGACTTTTCAGGATGAAAAAAACGAATTTTTTTTGTTGATGAAATTAAAGTCAGAAGAATTTTAGTGCTGTCAGAAATTTCTCAGGAAAAAAATGACTAAATACTAATTTTTAAATTGGTTTTTAATCATATTCAAGCAAAAGAGTTAATTAACCATAAAAAATGTCATTAAAAATATTAATTGTGAGAAAAATTGTTCATTCACTACTTTCACCTCATGCGGTTAACAACCAGGTTTAACAATTTTCTCTGTGCCAACTTGGCAAACAAGTTATGAGAATCAAGCGCACAATCATCGAGAGCTGGAGAGCTAAGATTTGTGAAAAGGATTGCGAATCCATATTTTTATTTTCCATCTTTGGATCACTAACAACTGTTGTAATGAACTGTTGTAATGAAATGTTGTAATGTAAAGTCTCGTAAAAAAATAAAAATATTTTTCATTAATGTCATATTGTGTCAAACATACTGTATTTCCTTGTTTAAACTTTTTTTTCAAATACAATTAAATGTTTTTCAAATCTGTTTAATCCTCCATTTCGTTACAGCTATTAACAAAATGTTGATACAGATAATTGTGTACATTATTACAACACGTCCTTCAAGTGCGAAAAATAGGAACTTTTAAAAAAACAAAACAAAATAAAGATGAATGCTAAGTATTTACGGAGAATGGGGGGCTGATAAGCGGAACCTCTTATTAAAAAAAAAGTAAAATTTAATCGTAGTCCTTAATCATATTCTTGTCATGAAAAAAAGTACCTTACAGTTAATGTTAAACAGTATATTACCTATATCATCATTTGAAACAACTTTTGATATTCTAGATCTTGCTGCCAATGGAGCACAAGCAGACAATAAACCAAGTAAGTTAGCTAAAAAAGAAAACAGAACATGTAAAAAGTAATATGTAAAGTGCGGCTTTAATTTTCCCTAACAATTTTAATTACGTCAGAAAATATCACGGGTATTGGTATATAATATGGTATATAAAATATTATATACCATTTGAAAGATTTCGAAGAAATAATACAATACAAATTTTATATATTTTTAAATTTTAATTCATATAAATTTATAAAAATTTAGTTTACTTTTAATTGTTTGTTATTAAGTTTGTTCGCTATTTGTTGTTTAGCTTGTTATTTTCATTTGAAATTAAATTTTTTTTGACTGTTTTTAAATAATATAATAAAAATTATAAATTGATATTGAAATATTTTTAGCTGTAATTATATTTGGATAAATAATTTTTAAAATTGTGTGCAATTTTTTTAAAAATAAATTTGTTAGTTTTGGACATGTTGCGGCGGAACTCGGAAAAAAGTGAAATTAATATTAAGGGGTCCCAAGCTTTCGTCCGCTCTTCTGACAAAACTATTGGAGCAGTATTTTGAATTTTTATTACCCCATAATTTTAAGGCTAGGAATCCAAATCTGTCTAACTATTGGTGCAGTATTTTCAATTTTTACTACACATAATTTTAAGACCAAGAGTCCAAATCTGTCAAGAAAAAAGAAGGTAAATTTGGTCAAAGAAGTCCGTTTTTGTGTCTGATTTTATGAGTTAAAACAGCCTCTGCACAAATTAATTCGCAAATTAAGAGTTAGGCTGCCGAACCATCTAGATGGAGTACTAGAACGTGAAAATCGCTACATCAAAAGTAATTTAAGGTGTTTACTTTTTTAGCGCATAATAAAATTTTAGCAATACAAAGATTTCTGTATTGAAGTGTTAATTCGCAATACTCATTAATTCAGATTTTTTTAGCTTATTGCTGACTTCAACATTTTAAAATCTTGCTCCTTTCTCAAATATTTTCGATAAACACTGATTGGTTTACAAAAATTTTAGCAATATAAAGATTTTTATATTGAAGTCTTAATCCGCAATACTCTTGAATTCAGATTTTTTGAGTTTTACTGTTGATTTCGACATTTGCTCCTTTCTCAAATATTTTGGTTTTACACTGGGAAACAAATTTTTTATTGTATTTATGCAAGGTCTTGATCAGACCAAATACGAGTGAGGTGATTTCAAATATGAAATTAGTTTTGATCTGAAAAATACAGATTATTTTCAAAATAGTACTTTTAGTTTAATTAAGTTTATAAAGAATGCATATATATTTTTTCATGCATATACACTCGGCCGCTCCTTTGAAAATAGCACTTGAAGCAAAAAACATGTCACGCTAGCATATCTCATCGTAAAGCAAAACGTATTATCGTCTTTTTCTACCACTCCCTACGCAACAAAGAAGTGGGAACACCTAGTTGTCGTTTGAGTGAATTTGAAAAAACTTGGTTTTAGGAATATATTATTACACTGCATAAAAACTGTAGCTTTGTAGCTTGCAGAGAAAAACCGATTACAGATCTATAATCAGCGAAGCGAGAATCAAAACTCTTATAAATCAGAGATAACCAAAAAAAAATGTTTCTTAATGTTATTTATAAAATTTGTTCCAATTTTAAGAGCTCTATGAAACAGAAGTTTTACATCAGTGTACAGATATGCATCACGGCTGATGGACGTTACTTCAAAACACTTTAATTGGGTACGGAATTACCACAATTATTTCAGTAGTTCAAGAGCATTCTTAAGAACATTAAACAATATTTCGAAAGAGTAATAATGAAATACATAAGTCTCAAACACTCTTTTGCTTTATTATCTTTCAGGCAAATCGAAACGTTATAGTACCAACATTATATGTAGAATTTGACAATTAATTTACTTTAAATGTATGCAATTTTAAGTGTCTTTAAATGCAGTATTTGGCCGAGAAAATATATAACTTCGAACTAAAATATCTTGCGTTAGTTAAAGTAGTTTTAAGTCATATTATAAATGAAATTACAGAACTATTAACTTTTCAAAAATTAGTACCCTTTAGCCGAAAAAAGACTATTTAAATTAAACGAAAAATTATTCTATTTACGTAAATCCATCTTTATAATGCTCAAAATGTTCTTAAAGTACTACACTAGGTACATAGCTAAAAACATATGCCATTGCTTCAAAACAAAAATTATGCAAATATCAGATGAAAATATAATGTCAGAATTCAGAATTAATAGAATATTAAATCCCCATACTAAAATGATGTTTAAGTGGTAAGTTAAAGTACTTAAAAATAAACCTTCAAAGTTTAAATTTATTCGTGATTGTCGTCTCTATTCTAGGAAATAGATATTAATTATATTGCTTTTTGATTTTGTCGTTTGCTTTTGTAAGTTTTTTTCCCTTTCTTTGATTTTACTACTACTTCTCTGAGTTTTATACGTAGTACGAAAAATTTACATAATGCATATATAGAATTAGGCATACGTATTAACGTATGAAAAATATACCTGGACAAAATACAGGATATCCCAAATTAGAATGTCGGTTTTAAAGACTTAGTTCAGGGAAACGGATAAGGCGATTTTTTGCAGCAAATTTATGTGTGATAAGGTATAAATTCCCCCAAGAGTTCCTGTTTTTTCTCTTCAATGGATGGTAATGTAAGTAAGTACACTTTTCAACGAAAAACAACTGAAAATTACATCGCAGCATTTTAAAATCTTTCATTATCAAAAATCATATAGCATGCATTATTCGTGAAACCACCATTATATGTCACAATGCTGTATTATAATAGGAAATTAAAAATTTCATACACCATAATAAAGCTACAGAAAAAAAAAATGGTAGAAAGGAATTACAGTGCCACCTGTCAGAAAACTTTGAATTAAATGCAGGAACTCGTAAAGATACAAATGCTTTGCAGCATGAATTTGCTGCAAGAAATGTTTTCTTAAACAAACTATTTTTATATTATAAATTTTTGATAACTGACTGTTTAAATTAGTTAACTCTGAAATGACATCATGTCTCGCGAAGTTTAATTTTATTGAGACTCTCACAGATTTTTTTTTTGTTAGTTTTTATTAACTACTGTATTGACAAAAATTTTGAATGTCTTTTTATTAATATCAAAATTGAGCATGATCAATAAATCAATAAATTTAAATATGGTTGTAGTCAGGGCTCGAAAAAATTCCCCGCGGACAACGAAATTTTTCGAATCCGACGCCGTTAATGTTCGTGATACATTTTCATTTTTTTTTATCTTTCAAGAGTCTAGAGCAGTGTTTCCCAACCTTTTTTGTGCCATGCCCCACCTAATCCTTTCTAAAATTCTTATGCCCCACATGTAACATATCCATAAACTTTAATATTAAAAAATTGAATTGTTCACTTAAGTAGCTTAAAATATAGGTTTTAGGAAAGAATCACTAGAAAATTGTCAACGAAACACAGTAAGTAAATTTTCAAAACATATAATGAAGAACTAAATTTAAAATCGAAATAATTTTAATATAATCAAATTCGAAATAATTTTAAAATTTTTCTGTAATAATTTAATTTATTGAGATCCTTGTGCTGAATGCTTGATGCACAGAGATTTTATGTTCCAATTTTGCTAGCTCAGTCTCAAGTCTCTCCGTTGTATTACATCCAGGCGATTTCTTTTTTTTACCAGTTACAAAACTAAATCCACATTCAGCTAAATATGTAAATGGAAACTGTAACAATAGTTTTCTTGCACATTTGGGTATTTGATTTCAGTTTCCTCACAAAGCCACGCCATCACTCCTTTTATATTAAATAAAATTTTAAGTGACTCATCATTTTGCATATCTGCGAGTTCTTCTTGATACTGCATATTTGATATATCAGACAAATCCACTAACATTGACTGCATCATCCGTGTTGGAAAATCAATTTGTTTTAAATCAGAAAATGTTTCTTTTAAATCAACCGAAAGAATTTTCAGATCATCGACAATAACAAGTGAAGCGGTATTATTTACTTCACATTTTTGGAGCCAATGAAACTGTTCAAAGTTTTTGTTGTTAATATATTTCTGACATAACTCAATAAGGGTAATGAAACCAAATATCTTCGCTTTTGCATCAAACAGAGTTTCATTTGTTCCTTGAAGTTGCTTATTTAATATAGTTAGTTTCTCAAAGGTACCGGCTAAATAACTCACAAATGCTTTACCATCGACTGTTAACAGATATTCAGGTTCGTCGCCTAAAAAATCGCTAAGTCACGTAATATTTATTGGCCTCGATTATTTAAGAATTTGCTTTTTTCTTTCAATTTTGGCACCGAAATCTAGCATTGAATGTAAATGGCCCGGAGCAAAAGGGTTAAACTCGTGTCGAGTCAATTTTCGAATTGCCCCCCTTAACAATCAAAATGCCCCCCAGTGGGGCGTGGGCCCCACGTTGGGAAACACTGGTCTAGAGCCTCACTTCTAAAATGACCCTCTAATCTAGAATACAGCAAATACAGCAACATACTGGGCAGGGTGGAATTTAGGTTTTCTCTGTCTGGGAGTACTACAGCGGTTGAAAGGGGCTTTTCAGCAATGAACTTACAAAAAAAACACATTACGTACTGGTCTTAAACAAGAAGCGTTAAACGCAATTATGAACATCTACCTAAATGGAAAACCCCTTTTAGATTTCTGTGCAGAAACTGACTTGATTGTGGAACTGGCAAACGTCATATTTTATTCATTTAAAAATCGCAGTACCCTCGGATAAATTGACATTCCAGATAACTTGACTTTTATCATTTAAATTATTTCTTTTATTACTGTATAATGTTATCTGTACTACTAATATTAGTACTAGTTAGTACTAGTACTACTAGTTAGTACTAGTATTCTCGAACTACTAATTCACTGTGCAAATTTATATAAATGTTAGTAATAAATAAGAGAAAATTATATTTTTATTTATTTAGAAGCTACAAGTTAATTTCAAAGGAGGACGGGTAAAATTTCTGAGTTTTTTCGCAGCCCTGGTTATAGTATTAGTTTTATTTACCCTGTGACGGATATATTATATATATTATATCTATATTTAGATATACCGAAAACATTAATAGATAATGGCTTACATTTTCAATATTAAAAAACAGAAACAAATAGATACAGATTGAAAATTATTATAACAGTAAAAATAATTGTAAATCTAAGTAAAAGTATATTTACCTGCATGAAAGACAATTTCTTTAAATGATAAGCCCATTCCAATGAACTTAATTAAGAGTGATGTTGTACCAATGAGACCAAGTTGTGCATCACTTGCTTTAATTTTTTTAAGTAGAGGAAGTATAATAACCAATAATACAAGAGCTATCACTGAATACATTGCTGTTATTGTAGAATATTCAGTGTTTCCCCAGTTGAACTGATGGTGAACGTATAAGAAGTTAATATCACTCGTGGCTGAAAAAATATACGTTGAGCTTCATTATCAATAAAAGTGATTTTTGCATTATAGTTAATAAATAATATATAAATCTTATTGTAATTCTATAACTCTTCATAAATTTTTCTAGGAGTTTATTTTTGTTATTAAAACTACATGGAAATTTGTTTAAAAATTTTTTTGAGGCTCTATGATCCTTTAAGAAATCATGACAAAAATGTTAAACTGATTTAACTCACGATTGAGTATAAAAATGTGCAGAAATTAAGCTATGTTAAATAGAGGAATATATCATACATGGGTAATTTTAAATTTAAATATAAATGCAAAAATATTAATTTTTAAACTATGGGGCGTTTTGACCTATAAAAATACCATAATCCTATCATATTGTTAAAATAAATTAAAAGCCCATATCTGAAATGTTATAGATTTTTTTTTGAGAAATAGTGGGTGATAAATATTTATTGCAAAATAAAAAAGTTCTAATTTAGGAATACTATTGTTACCTTTTTTTAAAACTTTTCCACCCTCCGTTAGTATGAAATTTCATTCTTTATACATCACTTCATAATCAAAACTCATAAATTCAGTTTTCAATGAAAACTTGTAACCAGTTTATCAAAAATTTCGAATTATGGTATATTATTATGGCAAACTCAATGGACTGCGGAATAAAAAAAAAGTTCCAATTTAGGAATACTATTGTTATCTTTTTTCAAAACTTTCTAACCCTCCGTTAGGATGCGATTTCGTTCCTTATACATCACTTCATAATCAAAACTCATAAATTCAGTTTTCAATGAAAACTTGTAACCAGTTTATCAAAAATTTCGAATTATGGTATATTATTATGGCAAACTCAATGGACTGCGGAATAAAAAAAAGTTCTAATTTCGGAATACTATTGTTATCTTTTTTCAAAACTTTCTAACCCTCCGTTAGTATGCAATTTCGTTCTTTATACATCACTTCATAATCAAAACTCATAAATTCAGTTTTCAATGAAAACTTGTAATCGGTTTATCAAAAATTTCGAATTATGGTATATTATTATTGCAAACTTAATGAACTGCGGAACGGTGTAACATTAAGCAAAAATAATTAGTTCCTAAACTCTTATTATTGAAATGTTTGAGAAAGTCTTAAAATGAGCTTTAAAATATACGAAATCTTTAACTATATTCTGTAGTTATTGAAAACAGTTAAAAAAATGACCTATTTAAATGTAGGATGATAATATAATATAATGAATAATAAATGCGAAATATTAAATATTAAATGTAACACTTACAATTTGTTGATATGACGATGAAGCACATTGAAATGATCAAAAGTACAATTTGCCTTCTTCCTTTAAAAGGTCTTTTTTTCGCTGTTGCAATGAAACTCTCCATGAAAGTCTTGCAAGAAAACAGTTCGCAAATTTTCTCACGCCACGTTTCTTTTCTATCCATTCCTCTGGTTTCAGGCAATAGGAATAAAACACATAAGATAGTAGCAACCACTCCTCCCGTTGACAGCAAATACACAGCTGGGTATCCTAAGAAATTATATATCCAACCTCCAGAGGCAGCTCCAAGAGGTATAGCTAACCCAGAAGATATTTCAAGTGTGGCGTATTTCATAGTTCTCTTATGGAATGGAGTCAAGTCTGAGGCGTAGCTATAGACCACCGCTAAAAGACACACCACACCCCCAGAAAGTCCCGAGAAAAGGGCTGGTATATAATAATATTCTACGCGAGAGTTCAAGTAGTGGGCTGCTACAGCTGACCCTATTGAATCCAGCGCCAACCCAGATAAGGCCAGCAATACAGGAAATTTTCGTCCATAGTTATCACTCCAAGGACCTACGAAGCATGCTAACAGAGCAGCGGGTGCTGTCTGGATAAGAGTATGTCCAAGCTGATAATTTGTCGCCAATCTCTCAATTGCTGGTTTGAGTTCACTGTGGTATTCCAGGGACTCACATACATCCTGTGGATATTTGAAATGTGCTAGACATACTTTTTCTAAAATCATTGACGTGGATGTTATCCGTGGAAGAACGTATGAGAATGTTAGCAGAAAACCTGTTAGTTCTAGTCTGAATATACCTATTACATTTGTACAGCGTGAAAAGAATGAGCTGTTTTGTGGTGCTTCTTTGTTGGCATCGAACTGAGGCACTTTGATTGTAGCGCTGTTTTGGTAAGATTCTTCGGCTAAGCTGACACTTTTTGATATAGTTGGTGTAACTGTCATTTTCCAGACAGTTTTTTTCCACAGAAATGTCTTACGTACTGTATCCTGAATATAAATTTTTATGAAGCTCTGATTTACTTCCCATGCTCTTTAACCTGAAAAAAAATCGTTTTAGTTCAATGAATTCATAACAGCATCAATCATGTTTTTAAAATAAATATCTATAAACACGATTAAATCATATGATTAAGTCAACACACTAAAAATGTATATAGGTTTCTTTAGTAATTGAATTTTAAACTAAAACAAGAAAAGAATGTTAGATATTTGCAATGTTGAGACCAGAAAATAGATTAGTTACTCAATAGATTAATTACTGTTATTATACAGGCAATAAACATTTATTAGAAATGACTGAAATGACCCATTGTTGTGAGAATTGAAATTAACACCGAAGATTCAAGCGGGAAAAATTACAAAACAATAGCATTTTATAAAAATATATGCTTACTTGTGAATTGTAACTCCCTTCCGTTTTGCTGTTTACTTTTCTAGCAATCAAGACACAAAATTAGACACGAAATACGTTTTCCCCACAAAAACTTCCTGTATTTCTTCAATTTTTAATCTAAGGACCTCACCTGCTTTATTTGGCATGTTTTCAAATGTTTTGTTCACAGAGAGTTAATTAAACGTACGAAACTTACTAAATATGCAAAAAAAAAAAATACTTTTACAGAATAACATCTACTTTTACAGGTGAATTCTTAAAAATAAAATTGATAAGAAAAACCCAAAGCTGGGGTCTGATAAACCACATCGCTATAATCCAAAGGTTAATAACATTAACATACAAATAAAATTATATAAAATTTTGAATATTAGCAAAATTGCAATTAAAGTTTTCTGGAATAAATGTTCAGAACTATGAAAATCTTTCAGAATTAATAAAAGTTTCGATTAAAATATTTCTCACCTGTCTGTGTGTGCAAAACAAATTCGGCTTAAAGTTCAAAAAACCAAAAAAGTATTCTTGAAGAAACAAATATTAAAACATTAAGTGACAACATTTTAATAAATTTATAGTAGATACTTTTACCATTTTGATAGCGAATTTGATGCAATGAGATGACAAGTGAAAAATTGTTTTTGAAAATGATAAAAAAAAGTTTTCCGGGCTTCCAGGAAAATTAGGAAAGAAATTTTTAATCTCTGATTTCAAGTTATTGAACCAAAGAATCGAAAGTAACTTTATCAAAGTTAATGCTGACTCATTAGATAATCTGATTTTAATTCGATTTTTATGAGATAAACCAATACATTTATTGTATCAAAATAAAAATATATTATTCGCAGTTCTTTGAAAAAAATTTTTATTTAGAAAATAATTTTTCAAACAGAGCAATGGTTTTGTTTATTGTTCGACATGATACATTTTGTTGATGACATGATACATTATGATAACATTTGTTTATTAGTGACTATGCATATTATGTTGATGATTAATTGAAATTGCATGTTATTTATCGCTATATGATTTGTTTTAGTTGAGAAACCAAAACAAAAACAATCTGGAAAGTAATACTCTTTGTTTACTTAATTTTTTCCAAATAAAAAAACATGCACAAACTTGCTTCCTTTATCAATTTGATTTAAACTACTATGACAATATTCAATTTTAAAAATCCGGAGTAACGATTTCCTCATTCACCGACATGATTCTTTACGTCATAATAGTATTTATTTATATAAAAATATGCAGATTATGTTGGTGATTGATTAAAATCTCTAATCAATAAAATTTTATTTTCAATATCATAAAAGTTATCTTCGTTTTTTAAATATAATTTAGCAAAAACCGAGTCTGTGTTTTTATATTTAAATAGTATTGCTCGTACATAAACTATGGAACTAATCGAAAGCTATATTGAAAAAGAAAGTATCGTCATTACTACCAAAATATGATACAAGGGGCTATATTTTCTTGCTCTAGAAGAAAATAAGAAACTACGGCAGTTTCTACCGTAGGGCTATGATAATGACGTATATTGAAATTGCTAATAACATTTGGTTTTATTTAAATGTTTTATATATACATTTTGGTTTTATATATTTGGTCTGGTTTTAGATAACATCATGCTGTTTGATAGAAAATTTGGTAAATTTAAAGATTCATTAATGGATTGAGAACCCTGAGAACTTTCCTTGATTTTGATTACACCAAGAATTTTTTCCTGCGTTTAACTGCGTCACGTTTGGTGTGAGGGTGCAGCCACTATTTTTGATGTTAAGATACAGTAAAGATTTTTAGAGTTTTTGTCAAAAGTACTGGCACCCTGGGTGCAGCATCCGTAAAATCCATTTTGACCGTAAAATTTTATATCATAATTCTTACAGAAATATTTATTCAAATACAGTAATTAAGTGATTTTACAGTAAATATTACTGTACAAAAATTACGGTATTTCGGATTTTTCGTTTTTTAAAAAAAAAATTAAGTCAAAAATAGATTTTACGGTAGAAAGTACTCGCACTCTGTGTACCTGTACTTTTGGCAGTAATTAGATCAGAAATTTGTTGACAGTGCTTCTGTTTGGAACTTTTGAGAGAGATTCGAGCGTTTTCCTGTTGATCCACTAGGACGTATCAGTAACGGCAATCTTTTTCTTTCTCTTATCTGTAGCATATTTTTTACCAACAGCAGTTAAAAATAGGTACTTGTGCATTTCTTCCTACAAATAAGATTATTAATACGTCAAATCTATAGTTAAATCAAACAATTCCATTGTATGGCTACAGATACGAAAAAATGAATTTGTTGGTAAAGTCATTTTCTGTATGCGCGTTTAACCAGTTTTTATCAGGAATGTTCAGAGACATACGAAGGTCAAGGAAGCGAGACGGTTTATGTCAATGAAAGCTGATTCTGAGAAAACGAATTTCAAGGTTTCATTCATAATTAAAATATACATGACTGTCACATGCACTCATTTTCATCTCCTAAAAATTTAAAAACAAAATTTGAAATTTTTGAAGTTGAAATAAATGAAGTTTGAAAATCGAGTTGGACAGGAACCTTTTTTTTCTTCTCAAAATTCCTCTCTAGTCAATGTTTTCTCACTGGTCTTCCCGTTGCTTCCTTCACAAAATTTTTCTTTTTTTGTCAATACGAGGTCAAGAGCTACATTTCCCTTTTACGACCCATCTTCACTGTTTAATATTTCTCGAGGAGAACCGATTCACCATGTTCTTGATTTATCAAAACTTAGTAATACTAAATATGTAGCAGATGACGATTTAATTACGAATAACTTGACAACCATAGAAGTGACCTCAAACTGAATAACATTTTCAAATTCAGAGCGTCAAAATTTATAGACAAAAAAAGTTTTGCTTGATGTTTAAATTTTACGTAACATTTGCTACCATGTAATAGCTAGCCATAAGTTTTATTTGCTACGTCACTTCACTGAGTAACAATTTTATGTATCATTTGCTACCATTTAATAGCTAGCTATAAGTTTTATTTTGCTAAGTCACTTCACTATGTAATAATTCTCGAGGAGAACCGATTTACTACGTTCTCTATTTATCAAGACTTATTAAAGCTAAATATGTAATACATGACGATTTAATTACAAATAACTTGAGAACTATTGAAATGACCTCAAAATAAATAACATATTCGAATTCAGAGAGTCAAAATTTATGGACGAAAATGCTTTGCTTGATTTTTAAATTTTGCGTAACATTTTCTACCATTTAATAGCCAGGCATAAGTTTTGTTTTGTTACGTCAAAATGGAACAATACAGAGATAATGCCGTAAACTGTCATCGAACTCTTTTAAAAACAGTGTAATTTTAGATAAACCGTACTAAAAAGCATAATAAAGATTTTAAGATCTATTAACATTTATTTTTCGAACGATGTTGTTACCAATACCAAATAAATGGTAAAAAAAAAATATTTTTAGATGTATATGTGTCTTTGTTTCATTGTGATTTTTCAAAGTATGGAGGGAAACCATTTTTCCTGCTCAATTAAATTTTTGATTAAATGTTTCATAATGAGAACTATAATTTAAAAAATAAAAATTATTTCCAACAAACCAGCGAACAAAAAAAAATCAAATAAGGGATACAAATTCGATCGGCTTAAACACAAACCTCTATTAAGTAGGTTTATAATTACTGAGAAAGGTAGATACTGATCACAAAAAATTATACTTGGTGTTTCATAATCATCGATACATTTTATCATACATTTATTCCTTTTAAGTTCTGAGAAAAATAAAATATTAAAACTCAAATATTAAGGTCTTAAAACAATATTTAAGTAAAAAAATTTTTTTTGAAATCTGAAATTTTTTTATTTGGATTATCAAAAATATATATATTAACGAGTATTTATTTGCAAAACACATGTTTTTATTGTGTTAAGTAGTTAGTATATAATTTTTTTTTCTGAATCAAAACTAATTAATCAGCGATAAAGACATGCTTGTGTATTTTTACTGTTCAAGATGTTAGCTTAATAATAGTTACTTTACTCTAAACTGTAAAGTATTGCTCGAAACAAATGTATTGATACTTGTGCGAAAACTTTAAAAATAGTCACACAAAAAATTTGTGAAAAGAAATTTTTTTTCACAACCTCTGTTTTTAATAAATATTTATAAANCGCCAATCTCTCAATTGCTGGTTTGAGTTCACTGTGGTATTCCAGGGACTCGCATACATCCTGTGGATATTTGAAATGTGCTAGGCATACTTTTTCTAAAATCATTGACGTGGATGTTATCCTTGGAAGAACGTATGAGAATGTTAGCAGAAAAGCTGTTAGTTCTAGTCTGAATATACCTATTACATTTGTAAAGCGTGAAAAGAATGAGCTGTTTTGTGGTGCTTCTTTGTTGGCATCGAACTGAGGCACTTTGATTGTAGCGCTGTTTTGGTAAGATTCTTCGGCTAAGCTGACGCTTTTTGATATAGTTGGTGTAACTGTCATTTTCTAGACAGTTTTTTTCTCTCACAGAAATGTCTTACGTATTATATGCTAAATATGAATTTTTATGAAGCTCTGATTTACTTCCCATGCTCTTTAACCTGAAAAGAAAATCGTGTCAGTTCAATGAATCCATAACAGCATCAATCATGTTTTTAAAATAAATATCTACAAACAATAATAAATCATATCATTAAGTCAACACACTGAAAATTTATAGATTTCAGTAATTGAATTTTAAACTGAAACAACAAAGGAATGTAAAATATTCGGAATGGCCAGAAAATTAGTCAAAAGATTATTTACTGTTATTATACAGGCAATAAAAATTTATTAGAAATGACTAAAAGTATTTTACCCAATGTTGTGAATATTGAAATTAACACTGAAGCTTCAGGGGAGAAAAATTACAAAACAATTGCATTTTATAAGAATATGTTTACTTGCTTGCATTTCTTCAGTTTTTAATCTAAGGACAGCACCTACTTCATTTGGCATGTTTTCAAGTGTTTTGTCTGCAGAAACAATTAACAATAATTAAATGTACGAAGCATTCTAAATATGCACCAAAAATACTTTTACAGAATAAAATATACTTTGTAAAAGTATATTTTATTCTATAAAAAATTGATAAGAAAAATCCAAAGCTGGGGTCAGATAAACCATATCTCAGTAATCTAAAGGTTAATAACATTAACATATAAATAAAATTACATAAAATTCTGAATATAAGCAAAATTGCTATTAAAGTTTTCTTGAACAAATCTTTAGAACTATGAAAATCTTTCAGAATTAATAAAAGTTTCGATGAAAATATTTCTTACCCATTTCTGTACGTAAAACAAATTCGGATTCAAAGCTCAAAAACCGAAAAAGTATTTTTGAAGAAACAAATATTAAAACATCAAGTGACAACATTTTAATTAATTTATAGTGGATACTTTTACCATTTTGATAGTGAATTTGATGCAATGAGATGACAAGTGAAAAAGTGTTTTTGAAAATGATAAAAAAAGTTTTCCGGGCTTCCAGGAAAATTAGGAAAGACATTATTAATCTCTGATTTCAAGTTATTGAACCAAAGAATCGAAAGTAACTTTATCAAAGTTAATGTTGACTCATTAGATAATCTGATTTTAATTCGATTTTCATGAGATAAACCAATACATTTATTGTATCAAAATAAAAATATATTATTCGCAGTTTTTTGAAAAATAATTTTAGTTAAAAAATAATTTTTCAAACAGAGCAATGCTTTTGTTTATTCTTCGACATGATACATTTTGTTGATGACATGATACATTATGATAACATTTGTTTATTAGTGACTATGCATATTATGTTGATGACTAATTGAAATTGCATGTTATTTATCGCTAAATGATTTGTTTTAGTTGAGAAACTGAAACAAAAACAATATGGAAAGTGATAATCTTTGTTTACTTAATTTTTTCGAAATAAAAGACCTGCGCAAACTTGCTTCCTTTATCGATTTGATTTAAACTACTACTATATTCAATTTTAAAAATCCGGAGTAACGTTTCCCTTATCCATCGACATGATTAAATAACATGTTATAATAATATTTATTTACATAAAAATATGCAGATAATGCTGGTGATTGATTGAAATCTCTAATCAATAAAATTTTATTTATCGCTTTATATTTTGTTTTAATAGAAAACTCAATGAGAAATTAAAACAATGACAATATTTATATAGATGATTTTTATTTAAAAAATTAAAAATGACCTGTTTTGGGCCGTTTGTTTCATGTTCTCATTTTAAATGTTATTTTTGAGCATTTTTTTATTTTTCGTAGGAATGTTAAAAAAGAACATTAAACATAAAGTAAGCGATTTTGTTCTATAACAACACAATTTCGATTTGTCACATCTTATTCTGATAACCAATGGCATAAAAGTTATCTTCGTTTTTTAAATATAATTAAACAAAAACCGAGTATGTGTTCTTTTATTTAAATATTCTTACTCGTACATAAACTAATGAACTAATCGAAAGCTATATTGAAAAAAAGTATCGTCATTACTACCAAAATGTGGTGCAAGGTGCCATATTTTCTTGCTCTATAAGCAAATAAAAAATTACGGTAATTTTTACCGTAACTCTATGATAATGACGTATATTGTAATTGCTAATAACATTTGGTTTAATATCATGCTGTTTGGTAGAAAATTTGGTAAATTTAAAGATTCATTAATGCATTGTAAATTTGGTAAGTTTTTTATTTCTTTAATGCACTGAGAACTATCCTTGATTTTTATTTCACGAAGAATTTTTTCCTGCGTTTAACTGCGTTACGTTTGGTGTAAGGTAGTAGTCATTATTTTTGATGCTAAGATACATTAAAAATTTTTAGAGTTGTTGTCAAAATCAGCATCTTGGGTGCAGCATCTGTAAAATCCATTTTTACCGTAAATTTTTATATCATAATTCTTACAGAAATATTTATTCAAATACAGCAGTTAAGTGATTTTACAGTAAATATTACTGTACAAAAATTACGGTATTTCGGATTTTTTTATTTATTTATTTATTATTTTTTTACTTTTTATTTTTCTACATTTTGAGTCAAAAATAGAATTCACGGTAGAAAGTACCCGCACTCTGTGTGCCTGCACTTTTTATAGTTATTAGATCCGAAATTTGTTGACAGTGCTTCTGTTTAGAACTTTTGCCAGAGATTCGAGCCTTTTCCTGTTGATCCACTAGGACGTATCAGTAAAAGCAATCTTCTTCTTTCTCTTATGTGTAGCATATTTTTTACCACCAGCAGTTAAAAATAGGTACTTGTGCATTTCTTTCTGCAAATAAGATTATTAATACGTCAAATCCATAGCTAAATCAAACAATTCCATTGAATGGTTACAGATACGAAAAAATTAATGTGTTGTTAAAGTTATTTTCTGTATATGTTTTACCAGTTTTTATCCGGAATACTCAGAGACATAATGGTATGATACGAAGATCAAGGAAGCGAAACGGCTTATGTCAGTGAAAACTGATTCTGAGACAACGAATGTCAAGGTTTGAGAATTTTCAGAAGCACTCATTCTATTGAATTCATAATAAAAATATACACGACTGTTACATGCACTTATTTACATCCCCTAAAAATTTAAAAACTAAACTTACAATTCTTGAAGTTGAAAAAATAAAGTTTGAAATTCGAGTTGGACAAGAACCTTTTTTTTTTTTTCAAAATTCCTCTCCAATCAATACTTTCTCACTAGTTTTTCCGTCGCTTGCTTCACAAAATCTTTCTTTTTTTTTTTGGTCAACACGTGGTCAAGAGCTACATTTCCCCTTCACAACCCATTTTCACTGTGCAATATTTCTCGAGGAGTATAGATGACGATTTAATTACAAATAACGTAAGAACCATTGAAGTGACCTCTAACTAAATAACATAAATAACATTCAGAGTGCCAAAACTTTTTTTTTTTAATGGCGGGCACTTGGAGCTATTGTCCATTGGCCACAGAAAGTGCCAGAACTGCTAATTCTCTTTTCGTTACCCAGTGGGCACCTGTGGCGAAGCCACGGCGGTGGAACAGCGTCGCCCACGTCACACTACCACAACCCGTTTATAGGGCGGGTCACATTCACACATTCACACACAAAGGAGAAAGAACATAGAACACAGATAGAGGGAAAGAAACATCCATGCCTTGCCCGGGATTCGAACCCAGAACCTTTCTGATGCAAGGATAGTTCCCTGCCCCCTACACAGACTGGTCGGCTGAGTGCCAAAACTTATATACTAAAAAAGTTTTGCTTGATGTTTAAATTTTACGTAGTATTTACTACCATTTAATAGCTTGGCATAAGTTTCATTTTGCTACGCCAAAATGGAACAGTACACAGATAATGCCATTAACCGTCATCTAACTCTTATAAAAACAGTTCAATTTTAGATAAACCGTGCTAAAAAGCATAATAAAGATTTTAAGATCTATTAACATTTATTTGGTGAAATGAAAGATGTTATTACCAATACCAAATAAATGGTAAAAAAAAATAATATTTTTAAATACATACGTGTATTTGTTTCAACGTGATTTTTCAAAGTATAGAGGGAAAACCATTTTTCCTGCTTACTTTTGATTAAATGTTTCATAATTTTAAGAAAATATTATTTCCAACAAACCAACGAACAAAAACTTTATCAAATAAAGCATACGAATTCGATCGGCTTAAGCACAAACCTCTGTTAAGTAGATTTATAATTATTGAGAAAGATGGATACTAATAACAAAAAACTTGGTGTTTCCTAATCATCAATCATACATTTATTCCTTTTAAGTTTTGAGAAAAATAAAATATTAAAACCCAAATATTCAGGTCTTAAGTCAATATTTCAGTAAAAAAAATTTAAACCTGAAACTTTTATATTTGTATTATCAAGATATTGTAATATATATTAGTGAGTATTTATTTGCAAAACACAGGTTTTTACTGTGTTAAGTAGTTAGTATAGCATTTTTTTCTAAATCAAAATAAATTAATCAACAATAAAGACATGCTTGTGTATTTTTACTATTCAAGATGTTAAGCTAATAATAGTCACTTTACTCTAAACTGTAAAGTACTATTTGAAACTAATTGAATATATTGATACTTGTACGAAAAGATTAAAAATAGTCAAACAAAAAATTTGTGAAAAGAAAAAAAATTTCACAACCTCTGCTTTTAATAAATATTTATAAATTTTATGATTTACAAATTTTTCAATTTAGAAAATTTATAATTAATAAATTTTATAAGTATTAAATATTTATTAATTATATCTCATAATTTGGAAAAAAAGTATACTTATTTAATGGTACAATTTTTTAATTGTTATTTACTATATTATTTATAATTTACTCTAGTAATATTCAAAAAGTGCTGAATTTTGGATTTATATACTTTTACTAAGTTTTGAACCGCGCAACTTTAAATGATATCGGTTCGGAATCCGTTGACTACTTCATAGAACGTTAAAAAGTCATATTTTTAAATTTATTGTTCTCTGCTCCTGTTTGAACGATTTCCGCCTTCATATTTTGAAATGTTTTAGTTACTTTAATTAAGGCGATGTAATAAGACCATAAATAAATTATAATTTTTAATTCAAACTATTTCGGTCATTACAAAATTAAATAACAAAAATAAATAAATAATGAATATTAATTATTATTTCTTGAATGATTAAAAAATATAGGTGAAAATAAAAAAAAAATATTTTTATTCGCATTTGTATATTTTTTTAATTGTCTCTTAGTAGTGGAGAAATGCACAAAAAGTTACATTATCGTATTAAGGAGCCCAAAGAAACTACCCATCTTCTATATGGTATACATACCGAAGAAATTCGGTTGTTAAATATAAAAGAAATTAAAAGTTAAACCATTAAATACATCATTTTACATTTCAAAATATTTCAAGAATAAATACATTATTCTACTGATTCAAGTGTTTTTTCATTTTTCATTTTGCCATAATATTTTCCTCTAAATTTTCTGATGAATTTTTAGAAGCGCATTATACAAGATTTTCTATGATAATAAAAAAAAAGATTTTAGTTAAATACTGCGACTGAAAGTTATGTCGGGATTGCTACATGTAGGGATTGCAAAAATGTTACGATAGTTTCAATATTAATTCTGAAGAATAACTTGCAATTACTACTTCAAATCACCACCCTTTTGTTTCAAACAAACAAACTCCGTTATCGAAAAAAATTCTTTAAAATAACTATGCTCGGTGTGAGCGAAGAAGAAAAGTCCCTCAACCCAGTCGACGGTGGGATTAGAACTTGGGTAACCTCAGTGAAAGGTTACCCAGATTACTCAGTGGAAAGTTACCCAGGTTACTCAGTGAAAGGTTACTCTGTCCGCAGTCCATGTTCCGAGTCTGAGTTACCGCAACTCTAGTGTCCATGAAGGAAAATCTTAAATAGTTTTACCTTAAAAGGCTTTCTTATTGAAATAATATTTAAGTTTAAAAACGTTTTAAACTAGTGGCCCACCCGTATAAAAATGTCTGGCAACTAAACTTACCAAAAAGTTATGTCTGAAAAATATAATAATCAGGTAGAGTATCAATTAGGTAATAAAATAAAATCGCGGTTTTTCAAAACCATAAAATAATTGCTGAAAAATAGAGCAAATGTAGAAAATATTCGTAAAATGCTTTGAAGAAATGTTGAGTTACAGTACAGTAAGGAAAACTGCGTTGCAAAAACTAGAATTTGAACTGGTGGTTTTAATCCGTTTATGATTAGGGTAAAAAATAGAAAAAACCATTTTGTCAACAAAATCGCTTTAAACCGTCAAATATAAAGAGAAAATCTGTAAAAAGAACTGGAATTTTTTATAGTATAACTAAAACAGAACAAAGAAATACAAACGAAATAAATTAATATCATTTTAAAACTATTTTTATTAAAGTAGCAATCAACATAAAAGAGTTTTAAATACAATTTATTTTATTACAAATTTTTATTAATACTAAAAACTTAAAGTGAGAAAGATTAAAACACTTACCCAAATTTTGCAGGGTGACTCTCACATGAAGAGCAATAATCTTAAAAGATTGAAATTAATGCAAAATAGGATTTCTTCAAGACATTTTTCTCACCTTTGTACCCATTGATAAGAAAATACTAAATGACGTGCAAAAGGTGCTTCATAAAACATATTTCGAAACAAAGTCTTTTGAAAATTATTTACACACTTTTTACTTTTGAAGATTTTGATATCTGTTAAAATGAAAAAAAAAAAATAATAACACGAACAATAATAATAATCTCCCAACGGACTGCATCATCGCTAAATCCGATATAAAAATGAAACGATCAAATTTTTTCGACGATAACACACCACGTGAATCAGTATTTTTAGCACAGAAGTCAATAAATGAAGGTTAATAGCATAATACAAACAGGCACCTAGTTTCATAACATATTTCAGATTTTTCTCTCATAATCCCTTTAAAGTTCCAGTAACCAAATAATTTCTTACTGACGTTCGAAACTGTTTACTGGGAAAATATGTTAGTAATAAAAAAGCTGTTAGTATTGAAATGATAATTATAATGATTGAGTAATAAAAGGGTAATACTCGAGTAATAATAACTTCGTTAAATAAGATGGATTACGATTCTTCCCAATGATTCCCAAATGATTAAATGATTAAATTACAGTTCCCAATGATTAAATTACAAAATATTTTAAACATTGTTCTTGTGTAAATAATTTAATGAATTTCAAAATTATTGAAATCTGATTTTGGTTTTTCAAATTTGAGGAATAATGGTTGTAAAATAAGACTCAAAATAGAATTCTTAGGAACAAGAACAATGGTTAGACGAATCATACACTGTAAAAAGCTACGAATCAAATTACGGTATAAAGCACCGGCACTATAGGTGCACCATCCGTAAAATTCATTTAACCGTAAAATTCATTTCTACCGTAAAATATTATACCACAATTTTTACGGAAATAATGATTTAATTAGTTGATTCATGGATTTTACGATAATTATTACTGTAAAAATTACGGTAAATCGGATTTTTGTTCAGTAGCATGTTCCGGAAAAAAATGGATTTAAATGTAAAAAGTACCGGTACCCTGAGTGTCGGTATTTTTTACCATAATTTGATCAGGAATTTTTTACAGTGTATGAACAAAAAACAAGATTCGAGATTGCTGGCTTCGATCACGAACCTTCATAGTTAATACACAATTATTTTTTGTTTCTAGATGGCAAAAAGATGGTTACATTTAAATTTAAAATTTTTCAAATAAAATATCCCCAAATTTAAATTAAAATAAAATTGATTCCAAAAATTTGAATTCCGAATCTGTTGGTACAAAATTTAAACCTAATATTTTTGCTCGGTTATTATTGAAATTCATTCACAAACTTGAAAATGTTACTTATATTTAGGTAGCTATAAGGACTTGTTATGCATTTTTTACTTCATAGATTATTTAATAGCTTCACAGAAATTTAATTTTTAATGTTTGCTTCAAAATTTTAAATTGTTTTGTATTCAAGATATTGAAAGCATCGATTCACTAAACATACATGCATTTATGTATATGCCAAAATATGCATTTTTTCTCAGTAAAATTTACAGTTTTTTAACAGTGTGTTTAATGTGATGTTTAATGTCAAAGTGAGGACAAATATCTTTATCTTAAATTGTTGCGTATAAAAAAATAAAATCACGAGATTACTTTATAACATAATAAAGGAACAACAGTTTCAGTTTCAATACCTTAATTTTGAAAAATAATCTAAATCAAAAATTAATTATATCGCGAATAATATTTATTAAGAAGGGACAAAAATAAATATTGCAGGTAAATATTTTCGAATAATAAATAAATAAATAACATTATAACTTTTATTAATTTTTATGTTGATAGCAACTAAAGATATCTAGATCTTTGCATTCATTTGATGCAATGACTTTAATAATTTTGCAACGAAAGATTTCTATATATAGTCAGATTCCCGTTATCTGACTATTATCTTTATTAAGAAAATGAAGATTATTTATAACTTTAAACTGATCTTCAAATTTTAACTACCTAACCTAAAAATTACCTGAGTAAATTATTCGATATAATCCGAAAGGAACAGCTTATAGCACATTAAAACGTAATTCAACCAAAATCGTAAGTGTAATAGGGATAAAAATCTCTGAATATATTTCATCATAGGATGCAACATTTATTCCTAGATAACGCGAAAAATAATTTTCCGAATTGTAATATGTTAGTCACTCATAAATAATGAAAAACAATCCACCATGACATTTTTATGTAAGCCATAAGAATGACTTTGCACTAATGTGAAAAAGTCACAGACTGTCATAAAACAAAATTGCTTTAAGATATGAAAAAAAGCTTAGGTCATTTTACTAAATGTTACAACGCGTGTCGTTTTAACTTCACCGTTAATCCTGTCATATTATTACAAATCCTGTTTAGTAAATACGTAGTAATAAATGAATACGTGAAGTGACATAGAATATATGTGTAGTTACTCAAAAACTCTTCTTTTTTCTTCAAAAAAAAAATCTATTTTATGTAATAATTATTACGTTAAACGGAAAAAAACGTCGACGAAAAAAGCATTCACGAAAGTAGCTCGAAGAAGAAGCGCGAGAAAAAAAAAGCAACGGGGAAAAAAGTATGAATTTTTAAGTTACATGAATTTAACGTCTGATTATATTCGGGTTCTTAAGTCAGATTTTAAATGTAATTAATATTTATTTGAATGCAATTACATGCTTTTTTATATAAAAATTTGTTAATTTACATCTACTGATTTGAAGTTTCTGGAAAACTTTTCCCGTTTCATTCTTTTTTAGTGAATCATTAGGGAATGTAAAAAGCGCTACAAATTTACAAAATTCCAGGAATTTTACTTATTGTATTGTTTTGTAATTATCTTATGCAAAGAGTATACTTTCAACTAAAGATTTTTTTAAATTTTTTTTTTATAAAAATTGATTTAAACACTGCATTATTTTTCAAAATTATTTTCCATCCGATCACAATACTATTTCCTAGCGAGAATATTTTTCATCGATTCAGAATTTTTCTTTTTTTCATGGCGGGTACTTGGGATGTATTGTCCCATTGGCCAGGAGTGCCAGAACTGCTTCTCTCTTCTCGTTAACCAGTGGGCACCTGTGGCGAAGCCACGGCGATAGAGCAGCGTCGCCCCCGTCGCACAACAACAAACCCGTTTATAGGGCTGGTCACATTGACACAATCACACGAAGAAGAAGGGACATAGAACACAGAGAGAAAGAAACATCCATGCCCTGAGCGGGATTCGAACCTGCAACCATCGGCTCCGCAGTCAGGCACGCTAACGACTCGGCCACCTGGTCGGCATTGATACAAAATTAAACTATTATAAAAGATGCACAGTGAAAAAATAACAATTTAGAATTTGCATTTCCTGAATTCCAACTAAATCCTTGCATATTAATTATACTGAAAGACATATATTATACGCTAAATTCAAATCTGTATTTAATTTCTTTTAAGATTGGGATAGCCTAGCCGTCCCTAAAACATTCGTTAAATTCATATAATAATTGAAATAAGGCTTTTTTTCGATGCGTTCCTTTAAGTGCTATTATTTTATTTTATTTTATAACCAGCATTGAACAGCTAATTCAATTCTAAGTTTACGACTATCACTGTTCAACTCAGTATTCTTGTAATTTTTAAACTTGATCCAGAAGACAAGGGAACTTTTGGATCAAGCATTGGGAAGAACTAGCCTTTGTTAGGAATTTTTTGATGGAACTAACCTGCATTTGTGTTACATGAGGAGAAAAACCATGAAAGCTTTCCACAGTTAGCCCGACTGCAAAAGGATGTTAACCCATGATCCACCAACCAATGAGGATATTTTTTGTCAACACTGTGGTAAGTGTAAGCTGGGAGCAGAATTCGTATCGACCAGTCAATGATTGGATTCGAACGTGGGTCACCTCATTGGAAGGCGAGAGCTCTAAACCCCAAAGCCACAGAGGCTCAGGTGCTACTATTTTATTTTATATTTTATAACCACCGTTGAAAAGCAGACCCAATTCAGACAGATTTATGACTATCAATGTTCAATTCGGTCGCCTTGTAATTTTGAACCCTAACCACAAGACGAGGCGACTTCTGGATGAAGCATTAGAACAAACTAGCTTCCGGGTAGAAACTTTTGATAGAACTTTTTGTGTTACATGGAGAGGAAAACCACGAAACTTTTCCACGATTAATCTAACGACAAGGGGACTCTAACCCTTGAACCGTTTACCAACGAGGATGTTTTACGTCAGCACTGTGGTCGGTGAAGAATAAATATCGATCAGCCGTCGTTGGGATTTGAATTCGGTTCACCTTTTTGGAGGGTAAACACCTGAGCCACCACGGATCTTTTAAAAGGTTTATGTTTTGAAAAAGTGCCCAATGCTATAATTGGCCACTAAACATTAGCAACATTTACCAATTTTGATTCATTATATGAGAGATATTAATTTGAAAGTTAAAGGCACCACATCGATCCAATATATTTTAACAACGTATTTTATTTTAAATAACATTACAAAAATGTTAATTGATACCATTTTCAATTTCAAAACTATATGGTGGAAAATTCTCAAATCTCTTGGAAACTTCGAGTCAAAACTCTTATTTTATTTCCTCGGACAGCAAATAAATAATTTTATTGATTTGACGTTTTGCGATGGTAGAATATAAAGGTCATTTTGATGCCATAATAGGCATTACATATTTCCTAACTTTTAAAATATCTCTAAATACTTAAACTGATTTTTTCATTATTAATCGAATTATATTTAAATTAATCAATGAGTTAATCTTTATAAAAGCGAACATAATATATTTTATTCTTTTCTTATGGATCAATGTAACGGCTAACTTTTTATTTCAATACTAATATAGACTCATTAATTCAGTGTCACGCCTAATCGAAAACAAAAATCTATTTATAACTCTTTATTGTTAAATTTCTTACCACAAATATGTTTCAGTTACATGGTTATATTAATTCTCACAGTCTTGTTGGCGATTCGCGATCGCCAAAGTATTTTCAAACCTCATATTGATTATGGGGGGTTGGCTTTTTTTTTTGCTATGTTATTTTTCGATAAATCACCAACCATGGATCTCTTCTCATGATTCTACTGTCTGTTGGGAACAATTCGATTACTATTTGACTTTTGTTTAGGTAGGTCATGCGGCATTTATCTCCCATGGCCTGTCCTTATTGATATTATAGTGGAAAATTTGTTTCTCATTGAAAGTCTTATGTATAAAATTCTTTTTTGTATCTCAACACTACAAATACAACTAAATAAAAGTTTTACTAATGATATTGATCCAGTTTTCATCTTCAACTGACATTTTTCCTTATCCTGTTTTTCCATCATAATCTTATATAAATCAATTATACAATATAACTCCAATCTTCTCAACTAATGAAATCGAAACGAACTTGTACTCATTAACCTCTTCAACTTATGGTATACGCTAATCAAACCTCTTCAACAAAATATAAATTTCATCTAACAATCAAAACTAATTCTCGTGCTAGTCTTTTTATTTATATCTTGGCATTACTTTCACCTTATTCAAAAACTACTTTTTAAAACCTTAAATTTACCATCAACTTAAATGACGAACAAAATCAAATAAAAAATTTCATAAATGATACTAACTTACTGTTACTATTTTGAAAGTGTATTATAGAAGTTATTTTGCTTTTTAAAGCTTTAGATTAATTAAACTACCATTGAAAAAGAAATTTTTTATTAATTGTAAAAGTGAAACAAAAATCGTTGAACAATTTTTTTTCAAGTCAGGCAAGCAACTTTCAAGGTCTTCTACTTATTACTATGAGTCGCGTGTAGGTTTGTCTATTTTTAGAATTCTCAAGGTTAATTGAAAGTATAACCGGTGTTTGTGACTAAAAATAAGTTAAATTAAATGCGATAAATATGTAGTGCATTTTCCGTTAAAAAAAGAAAAAGAAATTGATAAATAAACGATAGAGGAAAAGTAAAGCAAAGATAGAAGGAGAAAAGTAATATTTGTTTATAAATAATACTTCAATATTGAGCGTTCATCATTAACAAATCAGCGATTGTTGGAAAAATCCATTGACTAATGGATTTATATGAATCCATGGAAAAATCATGTATAACATAAATGAATCATGTTTGATATTATCGTAGATAATCATTGATTTATGAGGAGGTGATAGCTAAATGGTTCATTATAAATTTTTATATATAGACTTTCGAAATTTTCAATTCTGTTATTTTCGTTGAAATAATAACATGTTTTAGATTGAAGATAATTAAGCTGATATTAACATTTATTATACTGTCTCTTTGCCAGTGAGTGCGAACTTTTCTTCGGATGCACCATAAAGTGGTTTATTATCCTCTTTTAAACTAGGGTTTCATTCCAGCTTAATGTACTTTTAACCAATATAGGGTTTCATTCTTAGCGCTCTGTCATGCAGCCTCATATCCATCTCGCAATATCAGTCTTCGCTTTTTGCTGCTTCTTATACATCGAATCTTAAAAATAAGTAGTTTTATAAGAAAAATATACACCAGACCTTCCCAGGTATGTAATCACTATTTTGACACAATTTTTACTTAAGAAATGATATTTAAATGTCATTTTTTTTCTTCAAATTATTCTTAAGCGCATTAAGGAATAAAGTAAAAGCTATTTTATTTTGCGTAAAATAAAAACTTTGATTCGTTAATGAGTAATTTTTGATCTAATGATAGGAAATATGTTCTTAATACTTTGGTCAAGAGAGCGGTCCAAAGTTTGAACACCTTAATGCTGATTTTAATTTTTGTGTATTTCGCCATATCTAGACAACTTTTTAAGGGAATTGAAATATTTTTGCACTCAATTGACTTATCCAAAGATAATTCCATGCAAAAAGTATCTTTTATTAAATATATATTATTTTATTTAATAATAGTTGTGAAGATTTTGAATTGTAAGGTATAAATTTTTTTACATCATTTTAAAAAATGTTATTTTACAAAAAAAAAAAAAAAAAAAAAAAAAAAAAAAAAAACACACACAATGGAAATGGCAAAATACAAAATTTGAGTGAAATCAATCGAAAATTTTCGGAGAAATCAAATTTTAAAATACACGATTTATTAGTCCATTTAGTCCAGGGTGATCCGTTTTGTTTTTCGCATTGTAAACCATATTATATGGCCATGATAGATCACCATATATAGTATTAAATATTTTTAATGGTGGCTTAAATCCCACCCAACTTCAGATCAATGGGTAATAGCTGGAATATAGAAGAGAATGGTGCGCAATCCTGACTACATTGTATGCCGTTGGTTTCAGAATTGTAACCTTAAACCTATGAGCCCCTGTACAAAAAACGGAAAGAGATTAATTTTTTTAGTGGTATTAAATACATACCATGGTATTATACGTATAATGTATGCATTTGATACGTAATATGGGTATTAAATGTGTACTCTGATAATTTTTTTTTATCATGGCACTCATTTTAACATATTGAATTTTAAAGTTAGTAAATTTTTTATAGAAATTCAAAGTAATTTTTTTTATGAAAACACGGATGATTTTTAAATTTCAATCTTAATTTAATTTTCCAAATTAAAATGCGCAAAAATTAATCCCTCTTGAGAAATATTTAAAAACTACGGTAAAAAGTACCGGCACTAAGGGTGATGGAACTTTTTACCATAATTTGATCCGGAACATGCTACGGCACAAAAAGTCTTATATATCGAAATTTTTACAGAAATAATTACATTGAAATAATTTAATCATTCTAACTAAATAAATAATACTGTAAAAATTACGACATAGTATTTTGCGGTAAAATAGGATTTTACGGCAAAATTGATTTTATGGATGATGCACCCAAAGTGCCGAGACTTCATATCGTAATTTGTCCCATAATTTTTCTGCAGTGTATGGCGCATTTTTTTCAACATTTCTGTATATCACGTGAGCAGAAATTGGAATTACAGTTAACTAAATTTGAATACTTTATAAAAATTGCATTATATCTGGTATACTAATAAGAAAAACTAAAGCTCCTATTATATGAATAAAAAATTTAAGTTCCATTTCAACTGTGTCAATCACTAAATTCATATAAGTTATAAACAATTTCGATTAATTTGTTATCGATAGGACTTAAATTATTTTTTAAATTTAATGTTTTTAAAAATTTAATTACTTCAATTTTCAAAATACGTCATCTAAGCATTTTCTGCCAATGAATGTCAAAACAAATGCATAATCAAGGAAAAATAAATTAATATTTTAATTAATTCATCGTATGTGTTGTAATTCCAAAAACTGCTCACATGGTATTATTAGAATCTAGCTTTAATAAAGCGAATGAATGGATTTTAAGCAATATTTTCGAAACTAATATACACCGAAACGAATATCTCCAGACCGTACACCACGTTAATTCATTTTTTGGGATTAAATCAATTGAATTGATTACGAATCACTAATATCGAAAACACTGCAACTACTAAATGGATTTGTGTAGCATTAGATACCATTAATATTGTGGAACTACAAAATGTACGGAACGAATCTGATTTCTAATTAGTTTTTGTCTAAGATTTGTAACGAAATAATATTGGCACATTTTTCTTTAAGTTCTTGTATCATATATGTAATAGTTGTAGTAGTTCCGAAATGTAGTTCGAAATATTACGAGTTGTGTAATAAATTCGAAAATAAAAATATTTAAAATTTGGTCATTTATTTTATTTTATGGCGTTTTTAACAGGCGACCCAATTCTAAGTTTACGACCATAAACATTGAACTCCGCAGCTTCATAATTTTGAGCTTAATTCAGAAGACAAGGGAACTCCTGGATCAAGTATTGGGACAAACTAGTACTTTTTGACAAATCTAACCCGCATATGCGTTACATGGTGTGGGAAACCACGGAAACATCCCGCGGTTAGCAAGACGGCAAAGAGATTCAAACCCATGATTCGCTTACCACTGAGGGTATTTTACTTCAGTACTGTGATTGTTGCCAGTCGGCAGCAGAGTTCGTATCAACCAGCCTCCGCTGTGATTCGAACATGGGTCATCTCATTGGGAAGCGATGGCTTTATTCCCTGAGCCACCGCGGCTCTCTGCTAAGCCGGCATAACAGAAATAAACTATGTTAGGCTAAATACATAGAATATCAAGCACTGCTACAGTAAGCCAGATTGATAATGATGGAGGGTCATAGTTTGGATATCGCTGATACAGAACAATATTTCAGTTGATATTTGTGGTTTAAATAAAGATTTCTTTATCTTAAAAATGACTATGTTTTTTAGCTNTAAAGGTGCGAGCTTTGCGCCAAAGTGACGTCACTAGAGTGACGTCGGAGGATCGGGATGGCGAGAGATACTTCAAAGGAGTGAACCAGCCCTTCTATTATCTTTAGCCCTGGTATCAACCAGCCTTCGCTGTGATTCGAACATGGGTCATCTCATTGGGAAGCGATGGCTTTATCCCCTGAGCCACCGCGGCTCTCTGCTAAGCCGGCATAATAGAAATAAACTATGTTAGGCTAAATACATAGAATATCAAGCACTGCTACAGTAAGCCAGAATGATAATGATGGAGGGTCATAGTTTGGATATCGCTGATACAGAACAATATTTCAGTTGATATTTGTGGTTTAAATAAAGATTTCTTTATCTTAAAAATGACTATGTTTTTTAGCTAATTATATAAGTGCTTTATCATGAAGGGATTTGTTTACATTTGTTTTTTAACTGTGAAATCGATGATTAATCAGTTCGAGTGTTTTAATTGATTCCTATCTACAGTTTGGGAAATATTTATCAACACTATTATTTTATTTTCACCGAATTCCTTGAAAGAGTGAACGTGATATTCGCTTATTTTTAGTCTATTATTGTTTTCATACCGGATCTTGTCGTGAGGAGACAAAACATCTGTAAACTTTATTCGAAATCGCAAAATTTTTAACAGAAATCAAAGAGGAAGCGGAGGGATAAAAGTCAACTTGTATTTAAAGAAAGTTTCCTTTATAAAATCTAATTTTCATGTCACGATAAGAAAATGTTTTTTTCGTATAGTAGAGAAAGTTTTAATAATTAATTATAAAGGATGTGTCTTAATCACCAATGTATTTTAAGCGAATCCGGCCATATGCCCGTCACTCGGTTGCTCGACGACTCATATGACCGACTCCGTTTTCCCGATAAGTATGTTTGGTCGAATGCTCGTTTTCCCGACAGGGCTAACACGTAAGGAAAACGAGTAAAAGATTTTTTGTTGGCAACTGTTTAACTATTGAAATAAGGCTAGCCTACTTATGGGAAGAAAATGCAAGGATATTTAATGACTATTTATGTAGTAGTTTCAAATGTTTTCCTTTGAGGTGCTAAAGTACTTAGGACCTTCCAGAAATATAGTTAATTCTGGTAGCATTAAAAGATATATTTTTATTCTAATTTTTTTTAATTTAATTTTTTTAAAAATTCCTTTTTGTTTATTTTTATTTCCATCGTTTTTCTTACTTTTTTTATATTCTTTTAGTCTTTAATTTTTTTAAAAAATTTCATTTGCTCATTATTTTGCCTTTTTTTAAATTCCTCTTTATTTTTTATTATTATCTTTTGTTTTTTTAAATTTTTAAAAAAAAATTATTTTGCACATCTTTTGTTCTTTTTATTCTTTTTTAATTCTTTTTGTTTTATAATTTTTTTTACTTGTTTCGCATTTTAATTTATTTATTATGCTTTTGTTAATTTTTTCCTTTTTTTATTTTGATTTTTTAATACTTTTTCTTTTTTCAATACTTTTTACTCTATTTTCTAAACATTTTTACTTGCCATTTCGCTTTTTGATTATTATGCACAGTGGAATATTGTGATCAATAACACGCAGACAGTCCATAGTTGAAAGATTGTTCCTATCTGCAATTATAGCAGAAATTCGGTTTTCTTTTCTGTCCGGTTTTCGATTTTTTGCGAGTTCCCTAAAGAGATCTACCACAAAAGATGTCCTCTGATAATCCGATCATGTACATCTCTCAATTACTTAATGGTTTTCGCAATTATTGCACTGTTGAACAAATGAATTGTCGGGCAAATGAATCTGTCTAGCAAACGTATCAGTCGCGCAAATTGAGTCGTGCAATCGAATTGTCAGGAAACCAAGTGTCGAAAAAATGTGTCAGAGCTGCTTATTGGAAATCCTTATAAGAAATTAAGTCAAAAATTCATGACGGGTCACAAATTTACATAAAAAAATGAAAAATTTATGTAGAAATGAATCGAAAAATTAACTTCAAACTTCAAACGGTTTTCAGTCTCGCAGAGTTGAAAGTCGATTGTAAAAAATATATATAAATTTTATAAGGCAATCAAAGAAATTTTGATGTTTTAAGTCCTACCTTCTTCAGTAGTGATTAGTTATAATTTGATTTTGTTTATTCATTACTTAAAGATCAATTTGTGATTCCTCAAGTGTTCAGGCATTATTTTTGATAAGGATCAGTTCATATTTGTTTCTTCCAGTAATCAAACAGGTTTTGAAGTTTTCAATCTCGCCCTTTTCTTTAATTATTCGTCTCATTTTGATAAGGTGTTTTTTCTCGCTGAAATTCAATCCTTTCAGTACTTAAATATCTAAAAGAATTTTTGAAACACGTGTTATGAACAGTGCATTTTAAAATACTTAACAGTGCATTTTTATATTGGAGGCTGAACTTCTTTCATCGGAAGAAAAGAATGACCATGAACTGCAAATCAACTTGAATTTTTACCTTCCAGCTTAGACTAGGCTACCTGTCCGCATTGTCAACTTGGGCATCACCCTCTCACTCACTCTCAAATTCGCCCAGTAAAAACAAATACAAGGATATCAGCTACGAAAATAACTATATAAGTTGCTGAGAAATTTCAGAAAAGATGTCAAATTAACTGCAGTTCGAAGAAAGCTAAAAAATAAAACGTAGTTTTTATGTTAAACGTAGTTTTACCGTTCGCGTTTCACGAGAAATTACATTTAAAAGAATAACTTTTGCAGCAGTCCATTGTAAATAATTCCGGATCAAATTATTGAAAAAAATACCGGCATTCAAGGTGCCGGTACTTAAGTTACTGTAATATCCCTTTTTACCGGTACATATTAAAGAACAAAAAATCCGTAATATGAATGATATACCGTAATTTTTACTATAATAATTACCGTGAAATCATTGAATCACTCTAATTAAATAAATACTGTTAAAATTACGGTACAATATATTACGGGAAAATAGAGTTCACGGATGCTTCCAAATAACCGGTTCTTTATAACGTAATATGAATCGGAATTTTTTACAGGGTGCCAGTTTTATGGAAAAAGGATGTAAGCAAATTTTATACAGGCAAATTTTTATTTCCGACATCAAAGAACTGAAATGTACCTAGAAAAGGCACTGTAAGATGCTGAGAAAACGGAGTACTTTTTCCCAACTATCAAACATGGAGGTCTAAGCAAAGAATATATAAGTGAGAGGAATATATATATTCTTTGGGCTAAGTGTGAATAGGAGGAAAGGGGGTTAGTAATCTGAAGTATTACTATGAATATACTATGAATTATTGAAGTATAGAATTGAAGTGAGAATTGAAGTATTACTATGAATTATTGATCTATGAATAAAAGTTTGAAGCATTAGACGAATTCTTCTGACACTCTAAGCCAGTGTTTCCCAACGTGGGGCCCACGCCCCACCGGGGGGCAATTTGATTGCAAAGGGGGGCAATTCAAAAAAGGACTCAACATGAGTTTAAACCTTTTGCTCTGGGCCATTTAAATGCAATGCGAGATTTCGGTGACAAAATCGAAAGAAAAAAGCAAATTCTTAAATAATTGCGGTCAATAAATATTATGTGACTTAGGGATTTTTTAAGCGACAAACCTGAAATGAAGTATCTGTTTACAGTCGATGGTAAAGCATTTGTGAGTTATTTAGCCAATATCTTTGAAAAACTGAATATATTAAATAAGAAACTTCAAGGAGCAAATAAAACTCTTGTTGATGCAAAAGCGAAGATATTTGGCTTCATTACCCTTATTGAGTTATGTCAGAAATATATTAATAACAAAAACTTTGAACAGTTTAATTGGCTCCAAAAATGTGAAGTAAATGATACCGCTT